>NC_091118.1:117229240-117534240 GCF_040183065.1 Periplaneta americana | reverse complement strand
TTTCAAACTACGATTCACCATGTAGCAATCAAATGGAGCTGGTACAATTCCTAAAGCTAAAGAGCAACATTGCAATACAGTATACAATACAAAACCATAAAATACAATATAAAAATAAAATTGATGGCCATTAAAAACAAAGACAAACAACATGTAAGTACAATAAACAGTAACATTTCATATGACACGAACTTTCACATTACCAGTACCGATTTTGTACAGTTTTACACTTTATATACATTGACAAATTGGCTAGACTATACATATTTTTTTTATTTTTCATTGTGATATATTTTCCACTTGGACAATAAACAATTGTCACTGGTGGCATAAAATAATTTTGTGTTTTGGCAAATAATTATGACAATTATTTGTGATATTCATGCCACTTGTTGCTCTATATCGTACAGAGGTTTTGGTTACAATGATTTTTCAAAATGACTAATTTACAATAGATATCTTAAGCCATAAAATGTTTTTAGTGGAACTTATACTTCTACAGTAGCCTATGTAGACCTACAATTAATTTGTCTAAAACAACTAAAACTGTCCCAGCAGTAATTTTAGTATTTATCGCAGTAAATGAAGCATCAATATTCTTCATTTGTATTTATTTACATATTGACGAGAATATATTATGGTTCTTACAAATTTCTTAATACTTGATCACATGTGGTAAGATCATAAACAGTATGCCAATAGACATAATTTATCGAATAATACTGTAATATTGGTACTATAATAATATATTTATAATGGTTCCTGCGTAAAACATTTTTCAACAGACCAGCACATATACCGATGCAAGGGAAAACATTTTAAAAGAGTTAACTAAATATTGTAATGGAATTATAATATAATCATTATCGAAATTGAAGGCAGTGTCTATTGTTAATTTGGGAATAACTGATATGACAATAATATAATAACAGAATCATCAGTGGATATAACCTCTCCAGTTATGGTTTTATAATTGACGTCACAATATTTTTATGAATTTATTGATACAAACATTTGATGCCTTGAAAACAATATTTAGTCTTAAAAAGCTATTTTATTGTCTCAGCTTTTTGCTGGAATACTGGATCTGCAACAAAAATATGCATGCCATGTTTTTGACAAAACCATTCTAGCAACACTGTTTCAATCTTATCAGATTTCGAAGTTTTTAACTTTTTCCAGCTTGGTGAAGTACTTTCACTTTGCTATAAAGTGTCTTTTTTTATGCACCATTATTTTATACAAGGTTGAAATTGGTAAACTAATTCCTTTGCTAAGTTGGTGCATGTTATATGAAGCTGACTTCCCACTTTATTGACATTTATGTTTTCGGCATTCAATAATAACACCTTTTGTTTTATACCAGCCTTTGTTGCCCTTTTAACAAAAGCAAAGGCTAAAGTACGCAAAAAATACAGTATTTTACTCATCACTTTTTATAGAACTCAACAAAGTTATTTACGTGAACAAGTGATCTCAGAACCAGCGAAATCTATGCCGCACCTAAGTAGTAGCAGTATTTATTCCAAATTTATAAAACCTTATTTTACTTTCACAATATCAATACGGTGGTTGCTGTCATCTGCGATACAACAAACTTTTCTGTTGATTTTCGTGTTTGGCATTTTTTCCGGTTATTATATGCTTACTTAAGTTGTGTTAATTCTCGCTAGTGGTTTTATATTTTATTTTATCCGTTTTAGTATATATTTTATTATTGTAAATATTTTTGTTTTATCACTATTATTATTATTATTATTATTATTAATGAATTATTTTGTATTACAATCTTTGTATCATTTCTGTCACGATTATTCTATTATTATTATTATTATTATTATTATTATTATTATTGTTACTATTATTTATATCATCAGTATTATTATTTGAACCCTGTAAAATTTATGTAGACTACTGGACTATACCCGAGCACGAGCATTATGCTCATTTCGGGTATCTATTCATATGTATTCAATTCAAATGTAAATTGTAAATAAATTTGAATTTGAATTTGAAAAAAAAAAACATGAAATATACTAGGGCTACTATATATAGTAAATTTATCTCTGGCAGATTCTCGCTGATATGTACAGTTCCAGAAAAGAAAATGGTCAAACTGAATCTTCTAAGTTCACAGATTCAACACATTGCGTATGCTCAGTGCTCTAAAGCAGTTGTACACACGAGATCACTTTGGCAGTTATTGAAATTAATTTTATGTTGGTTGTCATCGTAACCCGAAAAGATGCGATGAAAATTGATGTAATCTTAATAGTATATGAATATTTATAAATCGTGCAGTAAAATAGCATTAGTCTGCACAATTAGTTACAAAAAACTCCTCAACAGTATCCAAACCCAGAACTTTGTAGTCAGCGAGCAAGCATGCTAGCACAGAGCTATCAGAATGCTTGCGATGAATTGTCATAATCAGGATTGTATGTATCGTGTTTGTTGTGATGTGAATTGTGCTTTGTAAGAAGCTTCAATTGTCGGGCCATATTTTGTTTCTGAGACTGTACATCTGTTATCTCAGGCAGCATATCTTACTTGATGATATGTGTCAGAGGAAGAAAAATTGTTTGTATACATCTCAAGCCTGATTAGTGAAATATGTTATTAGTCAGTGATATATGCAATGTAGGGGAAAAGGAACTAACCATTCTACCCCACATCTCCTGGCTTAGTTGCCTCATGAGTGATGCCTTATTGGCGTCACTTATGAGGTTCCATCCTGTCTTCAGACAGTTGACTAAACAACATGTATTAATTAAAGATATGAATAAATGACGTGAATGAACTTAATGAAACATTTGTAGCAACAGGTCTTTCGAAAAAGAGTACGTATAGGTTGTTCATAGATGATTTTGAACGAAACTAGCAAGCTACTAGGTTCATTCTCTGAAAATGCCTTCTCATACATGTAGGAAATTAATTTAAATGGGGGGAGGGGGGAAGCAGAAAACATTTTATATATTTCTTAAGTGGGAACCATTGTATAAACAGTATCGAATAACACTGTCTCTACATTCCAACATTACAATGGCCATTATGTTTACACTTGGCTCATAACCTACAAGAAATTCAGTATGTATAATATGCAATGAAACAATGCAACGAAATCAGACAAACTCCCAACAAAGAACACCTTCTGAATTGCCAAGATAATGGACAGGTATATGTTGCACCCCTAGAATAATACTGTCGTAACTCCCAAAAATTGAATTTTAAGTTACAGGCAGTTTTGTAATCTTTATTTAATCATCTATCAAACAGTAGAACTGTCGTATCTCTAAGTTAAAGTGCAAAATCTGCAGGGCTGATAATGATATTTGGTAATCCTGAGTTTTCATACGCCTTTGAAATGTTTATCTTGCATTTACTCAAAACTAACTTTTGGTAGTTACAACAATATTATTTTAAGGGTGCGATGTAATCTCTAGATTTGGCTGGAAAACATGAGACAAAATAACAACTAATTGTAAGCCTCATCACTACTGGATAATAAAACCAATAGCAACAACTATTTACATAATTATTAAAATAATGAACATTCTAGCATATGCTGTGAACACAAAGCTCCACCCCTTCTCTCATTCCTGCTGTATGCTCTTCATTACACTTTCACTATTAATCTTTACTTCTTTTCGTACTGCAAAAACATCTTTCTACATCTGTCCTAACACCCATACCCAATAGCAAATTTTACTTTCATTTCCACTTTATATTTTAGATATGTTTCATTCTTGCACAAGTGTTAAATTCCATTCCATGAAACAATTCTATTTCAGAAGATAGCAGTACAGTACAAGCCCGATTTTAGGCAACTTCCATTTAACATTTTTCTGCCTTTAACGTGAAATTTTCACAGTCTCAATAATTGTTACATATGATTAATGTATTTTTCTATTCGATTTAACATTATTTCCCCTTGCTGTCAAACCTATATTTTACATTAAAAAGTGCACTTAAATATCTTTTTTTAAACCTCAACTAACACAAAATGCATTTTGATTCAACATGTAAAATACAATTTTTCTGGAGAACCAGCTACTTGATAATGCTGCTGCCTCACTGCCATGCAATCCCCCTCCCTTCCTGCATCTACACGAAACAGTGTGCCTGTGTAACCATCACCATTTACAGTGACAGTCGGTTCTTGTCTTTGTTGTGCTCACTGAAGTATGTGATGTCAGCACTTCCACAGAAAAGATGAAGAGATGGAATTGTTTTCACCATTAAATATTACTAGAAAACAATGGCTGTAGAAAGGAAAACTTTCTTTTGCGGAAAAAGTTAATTTTTAATTCGCGAAATGGAAAAAAACCCAAATGTGAAAATATCCAAGATGGCAAGAAGACCTGTTTGCATCCAGCTATTCCTTTATGTTTTCCAGTTTTTTGTAGTGTTGTCCATAATTTACATACTGTAACTTTTTAAAAAGTAAATTGAATTTTTGCAAAAATATTCAAACTTTTTAACATTTTTTTTTTTCTTTATGAGCATACACAAACATTTCCAAAGTAAACTTATCTATCCCTGTTCCTTTTCTTTTTTCCACATCTTTTTATGTGTACAGGCCTACTGAATTAGGTGACTTTCAGCTTTCACTTAATTTTCAACTAAAAATTAAAATGAAATTACTCATTGGCAGTAGCGGCCGGTGATTGAAATCCTCGGTGAGGCCAGATGCAACTAGTTTAAGTGCCTCTGATAGGAAATGTTTATTTATGATATTAATTATTGTTATATTATTAATATCATGATTACTGTATTATTATTATTATTATTATTATTATTATTATTATTATTAGTCTATTATTATTAATTTCAAAGGCATATTGCTTCCGTTAAGTTCAATGTTAATTGAAAAATGAGTTCTATTCGGTCAATACTTAACATAAACACAATAAAACATGTTATAATAACATTTACACAGATTTAAAAACAAACGTTTTCGCCAATTTTGATTGGCATCTTCAGGTCGTGTAGGTCGAATGGAACATGTTATAAAAGGTGAACACTAGGTATATGACGTTAAAAACCAAAGTTACAACTGTAATATCACTTAAAAACACAGAATAGAATATAGCAAAAAGCCTCCACGATGTGTGTAGAATCACTGTGTTGAAAGAGGCGTGTCTGAACCAAGGAAACAGCAAAACTCTTCTGTCATTGCAGATACAGTTTTCAAGATAGATTTGAAGATGCTACGAACAGGTCGGTCGTGTGGCCGTTATGGAGAGCAGGAAAAATCCTGTAAATTGTAAGGATAGAATGAAAGATTATTTAGAAGCATTTAAGTATTATTTAAATCTTCTAAAACAATACTTACAAAAAATGGAAGAACGTCTTGAAATCCATGAGGACGGCGACACGACTGATCTTTACATTAGGTGGTAGTGTATGACGAAAACTGTATACGTTGCACGACTTGTGGATGAATGACCGTTACTTGCGTGTGATTTTAAACAGCGGGTTATTTGAATTTGGGTATTGTTTGTTAAGGAGCGGGCTATCATTATTATTAGAAAAGGTAGTAATATATAGTTCCTCCGCAGCATTCATATAATTATGATTGTTAATAGTCTTTAAGACCTGAAGGGCTTCTTCTATGCCAGTAAGTTCGTGATTAAGGGAAATGAGATGCGTGGCAAACTTTGATTTATTCCTATTGAATTTAAAGTCAGAGACGTGCTCTTTGTAACGCGTGCGAAAATTCCTTTTTGTTTGGCCAACGTATTTACTGGGACAGTTTTTACATTGTAATAGATAGATACCGCTATTGGCAAATTTATTGTTATTTTGAATGTTATTGGGAATTATATTATTAAGTTTGTTGTTGGTACGGAATGCTACGTTAATTTGTTCTTTTCTAAAAAGGTTACCTAATTTGTATGATACATTACCGAAAAATGTCATGGGTTTCCAATGGGTGGTTTTAGTCTTTTTGACAGAACTTATTAAAGTGCTATTAATTTTGGTTTCTGCTTTAAATTTATTTAAGCGTTTTCTTATCAAATTGTTAATTAAATTCTTATTAAAGCCATTGATTTGTGCTAAATTTACAATGTAGCATATGCTACCACCTAATGTAAAGATCAGTCATGTCGCCGTCCTCATAGATTTCAAGACGTTCTTCCATTTTTTGTAAGTATTGTTTTAGAAGATTTAAATAATACTTAAATGCTTCTAAATATTCTTTCATTCTATCCTTACAATTTACAGGATTTTTCCTGCTCTCCATAACGGCCACACGACCGACCTGTTCGTAGCATCTTCAAATCTATCTTGAAAACTGTATCTGCAATGACAGAAGAGTTTTGCTGTTTCCTTGGTTCAGACACGCCTCTTTCAACACAGTGATTCTACACACATCGCAACGAAAATCCCCTCCTTTCTGTTCTTTTTATTTTTTTCCCTTGACAGCAACGAACAAGCCAACAGAGAAGTTTATTTTACACCACATTACCACTTAACCATTTATGTTGCCCATACCAGGATGCAATAGAAACTCGCGTTTTAAGATTATCTGTCAGAAAAATTTACAGCGATGTCGTAGGTATCTCGGTAGTCTCTCTCTTTATTTAAAACTTCCTTTCTTTCAATATTATTTCTTCTTGAAAAAAGGACACTTTAACAATGAATTAACTGCACCAGCGTTATTTCTCGCATTTGTTTCTGTTTATATTTTCCCGAAACACATAACAACATTGGCCCAGATTCACTACTGTACTATGAATTACAATAGTACAACACCCTCGCTTAAGTCATAAACTGAGACATAAGGGGAGGGAATAGTGTGGGTCTCTGCCTGCCAAAGAGCTGGAATTTGTGTTATTTATGACCTATTTAGGAAGACAAGTCACCATTGCTATTCCCGCCCCACTCTACCCTTGAGGCCGGCCCATGGATGTGAGGAGTGAAACCTGACCAGGCCACGAGGCCAGACGAATTGTGCCTCGGCTACAACGTTTTAAGCGCAAGCTCAAACCCCGCGAAAATACAGGAAATTCAGAAGACAGACCCGGCACGAACGATTCTGGCCTCGGGAACAAATTTTACTGCAAAACAAGTCTATATACATCACAACCAGACCCGGCACGAGCGATTCTGGCCTCAGGAGTAAATTTTACTGCAAAACAGGTTACATCACAAAGTTTTAAAATGCTTCTACAGCGATATATGCTTCATTCAAATAACTAATACATTATATAAAAACACAAAATTTGATTTCTGTTAAGCCAAGTGACTGAGGCCCGGCCTCACTTGCCTCAGTCAATCAGCCGCCACTGCTCATTGGAAATATTTATATTATATTCAAGACATTAACACGAAATTCCCGCTTTATGCCATGCACTTTTCTCCATTCCAATACTACTGGTGGAAAATGAAGCTAAAATATATAAACCTAACCAAAGGAAGTAATGTATTTACTATAAGTTCCAAACTCACCATTCTGCAAAAAGCGTAGGCGGGTATGAATATCTTCACTGTTAGTAGTAACTGCGCCCATTATAACATCTGAGTGACCATTCATATATTTAGTAAGGGAATAAACTACAATATCTGCTCCTAAGGTCAATGGTCGCTGTAAGTAACAAAACAGTTCGCAATATAAATATGCAGCACTATTATTCAAAATAAAAATGTGATGACTTATATATATCAAATAAAGATTTCAGTGAATTTATGGAAAGCAAATTACTTGAAAGTATGATGTCAGAAAGGTGTTATCCACTGCTAAAAGAATGTCCTTCTTGTGAACAATTTCTGCAATTGCCTTGATGTCAATAACCTTCAGCAGTGGATTTGTAGGACTTTCGACCCAAACCAACTTGGTATTTGGCTTGATAGCTGCTTCCAGGTTACTGGGATCAGTAGCATCAATATAACTAGTTTCCACATTCATACGAGTAGCCACCTAGTTTTACAGAAATATGAATTATTAGTATAATATAACAATACATAAATCCAGTATATTCATACACTAAAAGTGGGACTTTCATCTTTCACTTTTTCTAATGAGGTCACAAAAAATTTGGAAATGGAAGAAGAACTTGAGGATGTTTTGGAAAGTGTGAAGATGGTCAAACGTAGTATGGATGACTCTACTAATCCACGTCACAACATAATTTTGAAGCTGGATTATCTCCTCAGGGTTCTAAAAGGAAATTGGTGAATAAATCTAACTCACAAGAAGAAGAAATCATTTAAGTGACTTGCTCATCATGTAAAAGGAAGTTCCCAAGAATGGAATGCAATAACGAAGAAGATATAAATGCCATGTGCACATTGTACATAAATAAGATAACCATAAATAAAAATAGAACTTCATCCAAAGAAAATCTAAGTATTCAAGCTAAGAAGATGCATGGAAGGCTTCAGGTGTTCTGTGCAACAGTAAGTGACACTCAAGTTTAGAGCTGTAAAAATAAATAAACAAAAAGTTTGAAAGAAGTTTGAGACGCTTAACATTTAATTAATAATAATTGTGTTTGCGTTATTTATATGATTCTTTATTTAACATTAACTTTTATTATTCATGTAGGTACAAACATTTAGGTGTAGTGTGCAACAATAAGTGTCTCTGAAGTGTGAGTAGTAAAAATAAATAGATATATTAATAATTGTAAAACAAGTTTCGAAAAGCCTGAGATTTAATAAATTGTGTTTCTGTTTTCCACACATTTTTTCTTAATGTATAAAATCATTCTACATTTAAAATATTCCATTGATTACAAGGGAGGCTCGTCCTAATGTGCTATTGTTCTATAGCACACTCGTAATTTTGTTAAAATAAATGTTGTTGTTGATGATGCAACCGCAAGTAATATTGTTCTGTAAAACCATTACGAATTGGCTGTCTTTTCAGATGGCGTTAGGCTGCAAATAATTATATAGTGTGCTGATTCTCACTGTAGCGGGAGCTGCACGTGCATTGAATGTTGATGGAGGTTAAAATACCCTTAGGTGAATGACATTCTCCCAGCATTAGCATGAGAAACCGGTCAGCAGTGCATTATTTTCCCAGTAGAACTCCGAACCTGAGGTTAGTTGGAAGCATCAGTAGTAGTGAGTAAAATATTCTTGATCTACCAGCAATTCTTCGAGCTGATGCCGAACTTACAATTAAGTTTAATAATAAAGAATGTTTAAAAGTGACTACATTGTATATAATTTGTATATATACTTTTTCCTCTCTGAGAATTCAAGTTGAATGGTATTAATGTCTTGCGCTATAACATATATTATTATTATTATTATTATTATTATTATTATTATTATTATTATTATTATTACAGCTGACGATGCAATGAATTTATTGTGATTATTAAGGCTAACAAATATATTATATTATCTTCTTGCGTTTTACTATTAGTGTTATTCTGTGGACTGAAATGAATTCAGTCAAGAGTTTGTTAACTAATCCATTCTCTATGAGAAATATAGAAGGAAAAATTGAAGTGAAACGACTGGAAAGGTCTACACTTAATTTGATTATAAATCAGAAAACAAAAGATGGGAAAAACTATGCGTACAACAGAAAATTCCACAGGACAGAATATGACAACAGTTGTATATGTGGTAATGAAGATACTAAACCTTCTTAAGGAACACCATGTCCCAGGAATGCATCACTGCACTTGCTATGCTATCAATTGAGAAGAAAATTGTGTCTGGCATAGAAGGATTCAACATCAGAATAACAGAGAAAGGAAGAAACACAGTATGAACTTAATTTTCGACATTACATTAGTTACATGTTACATTATTTATGTATGTGTATGATCAAGCTGTAACACACTCGATATTTTTGTCACTGGCCGCCCACGTCAGATTATGTAATTCAGATGTAACTTCTGTAATTTAAAAATAAAAATAAATTTAATGTTTAGAACAACATTACCCAGTGCAAGTTGGCTAATGACAAGATTACCCAGGTAAAGTCAGCATTGAGTTTAAAAGAACATTTAATTTTTAAGTTAGCCATACTATTTGGATAATGTTAACATAATCCGGATAAACTCGACATTAGCCGTAACATATACAAACTATCATGCAATAGTTGCAATGGCTTCTACATTGGACAAACTGGAAGATCTTTTCAACACAGCCATAACCAACCCACACAACAATAATTCAACCTAAGCAGAACACATTACAAACTCCAACCACAACTATAATAATATAGACACTGATATGAAAATACTACACATTCAACCAAAAAACCAGAAACTCGATACTCTAGAACAATACGAAATTTACACACACACAAAAACACATCCACAACACATCCTCAACACAATTGAATTTCAGAACACACACCCTCTTTGATACAATCATGAACACACCCTACCATAACAGGAAACCAGAAGACAGTGCTGGAACTCACTAGGACTCAGAAGATGATGCAAATAGCAACGAAACTAGTCAATCAGGTATAATTTAAAATGTTAACACAGTGAAGTCGTTATTTGTGTAATTTAAATACCATAAAACGGGATGAATCCAATATAGTATTGTGAAACAGATCAGTTATGTTTTTTTTTAGTGCATAGTTGTCGCTGGTAATTTGAAAGCATTGTTGTTTCTAAGAACGATAATCTGTCAGCAACAATTGATATTTAAATCACGCGCAACTCACTGTCTCGTAGTGAGAAGGATTCGAGGTGTGCTCATTTTTGTGCTGGAAAATTCTTATAGAAAACTTGTATTGTACTTCACTACATATTTTGTTAATATAAGTAGTAAGTAACACAATATTTAATTTCATAGGATTCCCTTAAGGGTTAGTGTAAAGTACAAGAGATAAAATTATTTTCGTTATTTTATGCCCTTTTTAGTGTAGTGTTGTTGTTTTGGAAGGTGATTCTGATCACATGTGTGTGTATATAAGGAAGAAGTTGGAAATTCATGATTGGGATTAATTTTGTTACCAAGTTATGCTCCTTTATTTAATTTTCGTTAGGCTGTCAGTTAAAGTCAACAATGTGGGTACATGCAAAGAAGCTAGGACCAACAAGAAAGTGCAATTGCACCATTATAATGTGGTGAAAGCTTTAAAATAAGGAAAGTTATGCATCAGAAAGGCTTCGGAAGAATATGGTGTCCCTTACACGACACTGAATGATAAATTAAGTCATCAGAAAATAATTTCGCTATTATAAGATTTCTCAATAACAAAATAATAAAATATTTCATAGGCAGAGTGGACAGAAAAATAGAAGAGGACTTGTATCAGAAGAACTTTCTTCGAAAAAAGGTGGGAGAGGGTGGTACTTTTTATATATCCTGCCACTGAAGTAGATAGTTCGAAAGGTGGTGCAACAAACCTTGCGATATAACAAATATACATTCTTTAATATTGAATGTCTACAATATTGATTAAGTCATTAAGAACCTGTTATAATTATATTTTGTCGTAAATACTGAAATATTCTTTAAAAACTTTTTTTAAAACTTCAATTAGTGATCATTTTCATACATTCAGTTGTATATATCTGATTTTAAATGATAAAATAATGTATGATCAGATTCACCCCTCCTATTGAGGTTACAATGGTCAACAATAAAAGTTAAAAAAAAAAAAAAAAGACGAAGTTTAAAACAATGGAGGACATTTGCATTCACTAGATAGGATTCTAAAAAAATAGAAGATTATAAAATTAAATATGCACTTCACTCGGATGTAACCTTATATGGTCAACAGTTCTAAAACTGAAAATTTTGATTGGAGTCACCCTGTGTTACGGTAACTAATTAGTTCATCAGTGCTTAGTATAAACTGTCGCTAAAATGCTTACAAGCTAATTTTTTATTGCCCTCATAATAATTCTATCAGGTCCAGATGCAGTATTTATTTTAATTCTCTTCATAGCTTCAATTACCTCACTATAGGGGGTGGTAGTTATTTTTTTTAATCATTGCCCGTGGCTGGACCTGTGAAATCTGATTAATTGAATAGTCACCCAGAATAAGGTTGTAACCAGCAAATACGAAATTCTTCAAAAATAGGGAAAAACACATTGTACTGTACATAATTTTACATTTCTACAGCAAGATTGACAATCAGAGAAGTGTACTGATTTTAATACGAGTACAAACATTACACATAGTGCATCATTAATAACCATTATTCACGAAAAAGTTTACTTATGAAAAATTAGTTACAACGTTGTTCTGGGCGGCTATTCAATTATGGACCTCTGAGATTTTTTTTAGTTATCACTATCAATTATTGGCTCCTGTGATAACATATAACTATTACTTTGTGCTAAGTGTATATTTATTATTCATTCCTTGGACAGTGAATATCTTATCACAGAGCCTACATTCAATGGCACCTGACAACGTTGATGATAATGCAAATGCTACCTCAGTATCAATATCATAGTTAGAAAATATTAGCTGGATATGTAGTAGTTGATCAAACGAGAACAAATTCCAGTCCTCACTGCCATTAAGGATGTATTTTTAGTACTTGTACCTCTTTTTGCATACACATATCCAGACTCTAAAAATTGCCAGTTGATACTTAAATGGTTTTTCCAACTGGTAAAGTAGTTTGATAAAGTTAAAACTCTAGCTTTTCCACCTTATGTTTGATAGAATGAAATCACTTTCCCAAAATTTTTAACAAGCTCTGACAACGTATACAAAATTAAAAGTAATATCTTAGTTTTTAAACTAATAAAACTAACCTTGCTGAAGTAGCGATATGTACCTCCGTAAACATCATCAACAGAGATCATATGATCACCAGCATTTAGGAGATGAACCACTGCTGTAGTGGCTCCTAAGCCAGATGCAAAGCACAGTCCATATTTGGCATCATCAAGGGAAGCAAGACAGCTTTCCAATACATTTCTTGATGGATTACAACTTCGTCCGTAATCATAACCCTGCTCATAAAAAATACATATGAAATAATCAGAAGTGAGTATTTGCAAATAAATGTGTAATACAACATGCACAGGACCGAGAACACAAGATATCACAAACTAGTCTGCAACATTCATTCTCATTTATTATTAACAGTATCAGTAACAAGTAGCATTTTTTGCACCATTGCATGGTGTTCCATTCAAACCTTCCATATTTTAATTAATCACTGCTAACAAGGTATACCAAATTATGAAATGCGAATGGTACTAGAAGAAAGAGAAACTCAAAGAAGTTTTATTTAATGAATTTGAAGTTGATTGTTCATTCACTATGCTGCACCACAATTGTATAAAGAAAAATGGTAACTCTACTGCACCGTGCACAATCTGTATTCTGGTATAAGACAAAATCAATCATTAGAGTGCAAAGAAATTAAAGCAGAGAATGTGGAAGAGATGTACCTGATGGGAAAACCATTAAGGCTTGATGTGAGAACTTTCTGGCCACTGGAAGTGTTAAAAAACAATCCGGAGGTACTCACTGACGTGTTTCAGAACAGAAGGTGAAAAAAATAAGAGCGGAATATCAGAGAAGCCCACGTAAATCAATTCACTAAGCATTATGGTAGTTCAGTGTTTTCCCATCAGGTGCATCTTCTCCATATTCTCTTCGGTAACTTCTTTGTACTGTAATGATTGATCTTGTCTCTGCATACAAGAATTCAGATTGTGCATGCTGCTGCAGAGTCGTCATTTTGCTTTATGAGATTGTAGCGCAACATAGTAAGTGAACAATCATTAAATAAAAATTCTTTGAGTTTTTCTTTCTTTTAGTACAGTACCATTCGCATTCCATAATTTGGTATATCTTGTTAGCAATGATTAATTAAAATGTGAGAGGTTTGAACGGAAAACCACGTACATTAAACATACTCCAATCAATCAACCTTCCTAATGTATCCACTGTAGGTTATTCACTTGTTTTTCACGAGAAATGAGGGGTATTTTGATCGGTGTTCATTATAGATGCCTGTTGCTAGTAGCCAGAGGTGGGGTGTAGTCAATATATACTGCAGGGCTGTGTCTTCTGCAACTGGTACTGATGATTTTAATTTACTTCTTTTGTGGTTTATGGATGGACAGTATAGAAGAATGTGTTCCAGATCTTCATCATGATTATTACACCACAGACAAGTAGGATTATCAGAAATGTGAAATCGGTGTAGGTACAACTGAGTGACAATATGACCTGTTCTGCCTTTTGTTAAAAATGTTTGAACGTGTCTGGGCAAGTTTTTGTACATTTCCAGGTGATTTGGTTTCTTTTGTACAGACTGTAAAATTTTTCCTTTGTCAGAAGAGAGCCAATTGTTGATCCATAGGTTTGTAAAATGAGACTTTACTGAAGCAAAAGCACTGGATAGAGATATCACTTGAAGAGGTCTTGGTTGCAAATATGTTACCTGTTTTGCAATATTATCGACTTTCTCGTTTCCAGGTATACCACAATGACTAGGTATCCATTGAAATGTTATTTCCTTTTAGAGTTCTTTTAGTTTACTTAGTTGTTTCTGAATTGGAATAATTCTATGTGCATGTACAATAGGTTTGGTATATATTTAATTATATTAAATATAGCCCCCTTGGAGTCGGTAAGTATGCAAATAGATTTTTCAGAAATTTGAGTAACACACTGAAGAGCAGCATCAGTAGCTAGTAATTCAGTGTCATACTCCAATGAAGGGTGTCTACTTTCTTACTATTAAATTTATACAGTTTTTATAGGTTTACCAAAATTAATAAAATGTTCTATTAGATTCATGAATACTATCACAGAACACAATGGGTTTGTAGTATGCACACTACAGATAGTAAAACAAAATGCTATACCAGTAATTAAAATATAATGTAAATATGTTTAACACTCATTAATTAGTTGTAATAAAGAATTTTAAAAGATCAAACCGGCCTGAACAATTAAAATCCAAATTATATCATAACCTAACATCGAGGTTACTGCCCCATTCAATAATGGAAACTGTAAATTATTTATTAAGTTATTATTTCACATATGAAGGATACACGGGAATAATGACCAAGTTTTAGAAAGTTTCGAGAAAAATGAATTTTAAAGTTTAAGCACTTAATACTTAGTTATGTGTGTATTTAATAGAAATTGAAGCAGTGGAATGTAAAGAATGATGATTTCTTATTAATTATACAATAACATTTTGTTCTAAATCTGGATGGCAACAATGGAAAATGCAATATAAACAAAAAATGTGTAAACTTCAAGATCCAAATAGGAAACTTCGAGATACATGGGATACAGAGTGCATTATAATGAAACACCACGTCTAACTTAAACATTTAATTTGTTTTTAATTTCATCTACAAGTAGAATGTGTGGGTGGATGATGCACTGGCTATTTTGAACATTTGCCTTGCAAATCAAATCATTCGAATATTGTAAGGTACTTCTGAAGCTTTACTTCTGTCATAGAGGAGGAAGAAATTCACTATCATCAGCAGGGTCTGAATATGTGATACACTGGTTTAGATGCAAGTGTGATAAACACTACAACACTGAGAACAACATAATTACTTTATAATAGAGAACTTTAAAAACTTTTAAAAGTGTTAAAATTATTACCTTAACTTATACAACCATTTCAGTGCTGAAACAATACCATCTGGTTGTATAAGATATTACATTACTGTCTTAATAAATTTTTACACTTTTAAAGGTTTCTAATTTTAAAGTTACATATTTTCATAATAAATGTTAAAGTGAACCTCAAGAGTAATAATTACTTTAATTTAATTTTGGAAAAGAACTTAGAGTTAAGATTAGATCTACTGCTTCAGATATTCATTTAAGTAATGACCACATCACAATAAATCAGCAAGGATACTACATTAACTAGGAAGATGTCTATAGTATTATAATGGATGCACTAAGATTATTTTTCTTTGAATCATGTTAAATAAAGACATATTCCAATATATAACTTAGGGAAAAATAATTTAGTCATGTCTGTTCATATCTAATTAATGAGAAATATATATATATATATATAGTTGTTTTCTAATGCCAGGTGCTTGACAATAAAGTTATTTGACCTCTTGCACTCCAATATTTTTTAAAGATATTATCATGGTCAGCCAATGAAGCACAGATTTTGAGGTGTTCCGAATCCATTTCTTGGTTTGAGTTGCACAATGGGCAGTTAGGGGACCAATATATTCCAATTCTATATATATATATGTATAATACAAGGTAAATTCAGTTTCATCTTACCTTATGCTTGTTTGGTGCAATCTGTTTAAATGTACTTGCTAAAGTAATGGGTGGAACAACAGCATATGAATTCCACTGTTCAGGCTCCTGACCAACATGAATGGCCTTTGTTGCAAATCCTGGTTCTTGTTGCAAAAAGCCTTCCACAGACATGACTCTAAAATTAAATTAAACCTAAAATAAAGAGAAAAGTTTTTATTTGCATATATTTCATGTACACAACACATGCTCATGTATAATAAAATGGCAAACAATTGATTATAACTCCATAAATATCCCCGTCATTTTGTATTCTGTACACAAGAAAGTGGAACATGATGATCATGAAGGAAATAACACACATGCTCATGTATAATAAAATGGCAAAAAATTAATTATAACTCCATAAATATCCCCGTCATTTTGTATTCTGTACACAAGAAAGTGGAATATGATGATCATGAAGGAAATAATAAAGTGGTTACGGAGATCAGACTCAGTTACAGAGAATCAGAATCTACTCTGGCAGTATGGAGTAATGTTGTCAAATTTTGAAACCAAATGTCGAGAAAAATTTAGAGTAGAATATTTATGATGACCTATCCTGAAGCACGTTCAGTGAAAAATTATATTGACTGACAGGACAGCCAACACCTCTAGCTTTTCGAAATTAATTTAGGCTACAGTCTATCAATTTGGCACTTATTAAAGAGAAAACTTTTTTCAGAAACTGTATTGGATCTAGGGAACCTACTCGTAAAAACAAAAGATGATATTTGCTTGAAAATATTTTTCATTCCATACACTTTGAGATTCTGAAAAGTCACCCACCTACCACTGACAATTAGTATTATTTAACATAACAGTTTCTTCTGAATAAGGTAATGTTTTAGCATACAAAATTGTATCATAGTTTCATTTAAGTGATAACTCTAGAGTTTAGAAAAGTTTCGATACATCTTTCTGTCAAAATCAAAATGTTTTCTACAACAAATTCAATGTATAAGGTCATTCAAAAATCACTTCAAACTTAAAGAGTTATAAATATTACATTATTTGAGGTACAAAAAAATAGATCACTGTGTTGGACAAACAATGGGGTTTTTCATTTCTTACTTTTTGCATTTTCCATAGTTACCATTTTGTTGATTAAAAGATTAATGATTTTATTCAGGGAAGTGAAACTGAGATGGGAGTTTCCAGTAGCAAGAATGGCAGGCCATTGTTTTCTTACCCACCAGTAGCATTAAATGTTTCAATGGAATTTTCTCATTGATTGCTGGTGGGAAAGGCACACAGAATAAAAAATTAGCCATCATATTTGTTTTGAGCATCTGATGATGTTATGAGTCGTTACTGTGTTTATGTTATTTAATTAGGAAAATATACGCAAATTTCATCAGAACAACTAATGTTTTATTTATACTTGTTTTGATGAAATTTTTACTTATTACGTTAATTAAATACCATAAACACACAAAATTAATAACACTGATCTTTTGTAATTTGATCAACAAAACCACCAACTTCACACTCAAATGTTCAAATCTTAAGCTTCACTTCACAGCCAGGCCACCATGAATGCATCAGTTGTTCTCTGCTTCCCTGTCATAATATGTGCTATGCACTTCTGGCCTTCTCAAGGTCTGAGAAAATTTAGAACACTTATCAATTTAAAATAAGGCTCAGATTCCATTTGTATTATGGGGATTTCATCAGAAGGTTTGAGGATACTGGTTCAGTTGCTGATAAGGCATCTTCAAATTACTTATAGCACAGTATGGAGAATTCTAAGAAAACATCTTGTTAGTATGTACCCATATAAACCAAAATCAGTATTCACACTCAAAGAAAGAGACAGGTAGAAATGATATGATTTGGCTTTATTTGTGCTAGCAGTGATTCGACTTAGTAATCAATGGCTGGATAAATTTTCTGGACAGATAAAGCACATTTCTTTCTTAATGGTGGAGTTAACACACGTAATCGCAGAATTTGGTCTGCAAATGACACCCAGGTTTTAATTCAACAAGGTTTTCATGATGAAAGTCACTGTAGGGTACGGCTTCACTTGGCTATTCATCATTGTTCATATTTCTTTGAAGAAGACTACAGAATAATAGAGACTGTCACAGTAAATGGGTAGTGCTAATACAGTACACTACAAAACTTTGTCTTAGTTAGACTGAGGAATCACGACCTGGGAAACATAATCTTCATGAAACAAGGCTCACTACTCCACATCCACACCCTTGCAAAACAATTAATTACACAGATATTTGGTGTTCTCATGTCATCAGTAGGCATTTTCCAACAATATGGCCTCCACGATCTCCAGATCTCAATCAGTCTGACTTTTGGTTACCAGTATGGATAGTGTTGGGTAGATCATTAACGAAACTGATTCTTTTGACTGACTCCCGCAACTGAGCAATAGTTCGTTAATTAAGAGCTGGTTATTCACAAAAGAGTTGGTGGCTTGTGAGAGGAATGTAACTATACTGAGTGCAACAATTAAAGGCATATGAAGGAGCAGTGTTGCCAAATCTAGTAGGCGTGTATTGGTGGGAAGGGACTCTGTACATCAGAGAACTATCACTTCCTATTCTCAAACAAGAATAAATAAACTTCCACCACTATTGTCCAGTCGCCATTAATTTATTCATTAGTACATGAAAAAAAAAAAGTTAAGATTAAGGGATAATAAATGGAAGGAACAAGGCATACCAAGCACTTTAAAATCACACATCAGCTTCCTTGAAAAAACCAAAGAACTGTTAAGCAAATATGAAACACATCCTAGCAGAGAAAACATCCCAGATAAAATAAATCGACTAGATGTTATTTCCATCGAAACTCATTTACAACAAGACCAAAAGATTGATAAAAACTCGCAGACTCCTTCACAGTTATCAAATGTTTGGCATTGGATACAAATAATACCAAATTTCCATCTAAAAACTAGCTTTATGTCTACACTGATGGCTCTTTATTAGATGACAAACTAAGAGCAGGTCCAGGATGAATATGTCCCATTGTCGCATTTTACTATCATGCAGGAGCTGAAACTTCTGACGAAATACTTGCAATAGCAAAAAAACTTCAAAATTTAACATTTAGATCAGAGCAATTTCAAAAGCAGTAATTCTGTCAGATTCCAGGTCAACCATAGGAGCAATAGTAAAAGCAGATGACAACAGAATACGAATACGCTGCAAATTTATTCACACTCCACAGAATATGAATAAGGAAATAGTAATTCAGTAGATCCTTTCGCACTGTGGCTTCACAAGTAATGAGACAACTGACCTCTTTGCCAAAAAAGGGAGCTTTCATCTTTCAGATCATACCAAAACCAACATATTAGAAGAGTATTATATTATAATAGGTTTCAAAAGATAAAGTTATAACTTTACTTTTCTATGTAACTGTTACGTATCTATTTTAATCTAATCTAGGAATAAATAAAATAAAATAAAATAACTAATCACTTGTGTGACATTTTTACACTTGAACCTATAGTGTATGTTTATGAAGTGAAATACAAGCTTTCATAATATATGAAGCATAGAAGAGTGAAGTTTGTGTTTATTCACACATCATGATGCTGATTTTTGCAATACTGTGGTATCTAATACTTTGTTTTATACTAAATTCAAGAAAGTAAGTAGAAAGAAAATTAATGTTCTTACTTTAGTATACTGATCATACTATACATATTTCAAATTTAGATATAGGCTACATCTTTGATCTTACATGCTGAAATTACACACATCACACATGCATGCAGATATATTTTTGTACGTAATTTCATCTTTGTAATGCATGAGTATGTATACAGTTATGTAATTATATGCTGTATATCTACATAAGGCAATTTATTATTATACGCATGCATGCATGCGCGCGCGCACACACACACACACGCACACACACACACACACACACACACACACACACAGAAGCTTTTTTTTATAAACAGTTTAACGAATTTCCTAGGTTGTTTATATCTGTATCCTATTTGCTGTAATTATTTCTCTAAAATTATTTTACAATAGTCGAACAATTCTTTACATACCCAATCTACCTCCAAGACCTCTAACAATTCTGACAATTCAGTACTGATTGCAGTGTCTGAATGGCAAGTATTTAAAGCATCACACGGATGCAAGTCACTCAATGTTTCATCACTGGTTTGTCTCTCTCACATTGCACAATCTGCATGGAAAGTGTGTAGCTCTCTTTAAGCAAATGAGAAACTTCATTCAAAAAGTAACAGGATAGTAAGGGTTGTAAAATGCCCTCATAAGGTAAGCATTAATAATTATATTACAGTACAAAGAGCATAAATATTTCACTTGTAAATAGTTATCTATACTCACAATATATGTAAGTATAGGACTAATTAAAAAAAAGAGGACTGGAAAGTAAGGATGTACGGAAATACTCCTCTTAATTTATAAATCGGTATATTTACAGAGAAAAATAAAATTCTAATAAAACTACAGAAAACATGCAGGAATTTCTATGTATTTTTTACAATAAAATTAAAAATAACTGGGGACAATTAAGGATAAATTATTTTTCATTATATTTCAATGCAGCCATTTTAAATTAGATTAGTAAAATTATCCACTAATCATATTTTTACAGATACCTTTCTTTTGTTGTCATAACATTCCCAATGCCAGAATTCTCTACCTCTCTGACTCTTAACCTTGAAATATTCAACACACATAACATTGAATGCCATTTTCGAAGCTGCATGTTTCAATCTCTACTTCGACCCTAATTCATAATTGTAAGCTTGCTCTAGAATTAAAATAAAAATCTACTAACCAGCATGACAAGCCGTAAGTCAACCTATAATAATTATGATCATTATGATCTGTACTGTTTTATTTGGAACTCTTACTTGTACAGTGAAAATATATACACAGTGGAAGTGAAATAACCCTGCAGATTTTCAGAGCAAATAGCTCATGTTGTATGTAACAAAAATATGTAATCCCATATTGGTGGAAAGTTCATAGTTTTCTCAGAAAAAAAGACGTTTTTTCCCAAATGTTTAACATTGTGAGTAGGATTGTGATTTTGTCCATATCAATAGAAAATCGCATAAAAAATAATTTATTCCTCTGGTGTATTTCCATAGTGTGGACGGTTTTCATGTAAATTTTATTTAAAAACCACTCATTTCAAGCCACTGAACGATGCAAACAGTTTGCAATGTTGTAGTCACAGAGGGAGAGGTTCAATTACGGAGACTGATCTGAGTTCGTTGACCTCTTACATCTATATTAGAAGAAGAAAGAGCAGTGTGTTAGCGGTAATGTTGCCAGTCTGCTGAAACTTCCAACTTAATTTTCTAATTAACTGTGCATTTAATCATAAAACGTAATATAGATTTTCTATTCAGTTAAGTGTACCCTATTGTCCCTTTCAATCTGCAGGGCTATTTCACTTCCACCCTGTATTTATATGAAGGACATTCTTGAGTGTAAGGATAACACATAATCCCATATTATTAAAGTAAAAATTACTATATTCACTGAACATTTTCCAGAAGAACTGACTCATAAATCTCAAATGTAAACAAAATCTGCCCTGTAATTTCGTGTCAAGGATATATATTATTAGATAAACTGCTTCTCAATAAAGATTTTGGCAAAGAGTTATGCTTAACATAGTAACTACGAGCAAGATTTCCTTCAAATACTATTACATAAAAAGCCATTACTTCATTATAGTGATATAATATTTCCACATCTGATTAACCTCTGTAGATCAAAAGGATATTGCTCGTATAATTACATACCCACTCTGATTTAATACTGTACTGATAATGGTTTGTATTACAAACACAAACTTATACACACTACGTTTATAAAAAAACAGACAACAAGTGATAGAGAAAAGGCTGCCTCTTGCTTGAAAGATAGCCTATGTTGTAAAAAAATATTATTTATCTTGCAATGTAGATGACCTTTCTGCTTTCTTATATATTTGTACCAAGAGAGATAAAGTTAACATTACGTAATATGGAACTATTAAAGTTGTTTTATCAGTTGAGCACAGAATGACATAAGTCAGTAACATGATAAATAATATAATGTTCGGATGAGTACGTTAAAAAGTTTGTGGAATGATAAGAAGACGTCAAAAGAAGAAACTTTTGCTTTTGATTCCAAGACAGCAAATCTACAGAATGAGATTACATGCCATTAAAAGAGTAGAATTTCTTTCCTGGCCATTAAGGAACTCTTTTACTCGTACATGAAGTAGACTGTAATGAGAAAGGTGGTAACTGTTAAGGTCACTCTCACACTTAATTTTTTTATATGATAATATACGTCTTTACACAGCTGATATTTGTAGGGATCAGCTGCAATACCAGACGTGGGGGCCGAAATGTGTGGGACTGAGTACCTGAGTTCTTTGTCGATGGTGAAAATTATGTTTCTGTTCATGTAACACGTCCTACGCAGAGCCATGAACTTTACTGCTCCCATGGTGCGAGTTATAGTACACCTGCTTGTGGGTGGGTGGTACATTACTAGTAATTAATTTTAAAAATCTTTCAGTTGTATAGATTTTTAGGCATATAGCGTCCTCAGGAAATAATAACCAAATACAGTAGAATTTTTCATACAGACAATCCTCTTTCATTGACGCCATTTTCTAGCCTAGGCCAGTTTTCCAAATCCACACATCCAGCAAATCAGTTGTCGCAAGCAGACAGTTTTAAGCTGTTGCATGGCGTTGTAAAGCAAAACGTAGCGTCGCATCTGATTCTGTGTACATCTAGCCTTAAACTTTCAAATAATACAACATTGGTACTAATACAACAATGAAATTAGGTTAATATTAGTCATCTTCATAATTTATTATAAAATACTAATTTCACTCCACTGCATTTTTGGTCTTGGGGAAATACTAGTCATTCACAAAAACATTTTTTTACTAGTATTTTTCCTGAACCAAAAATTAAATTAAAAATTGGTGTAAAATTAGCATTTTACCATGGACCTCACTGGAGATGTTGTTTCATTTTCTCCGTTGTCCAAGTGATTTCACAAAGTGCTACGATGCGGCATTCCTGTCACCCATTCCAGGGGCATCAACAGTCTGTCATGAATTTAGTGATCTTCCTCAATCTAGCCACTGTCCATTTGCTGTAGAGCCTGGACTAGACTGGGATCTGGATCATTGCTTATGTGGGAGGAAAAGGGAAAAAAATGACGATAACTGGGTACAGAATAAGAGAAAGCAAAATCGAAATAGTGGTAAGCCATACATTTCTAAAAACAATGTTTTGGTTTCAGGAAAGACATTTCAGAGAAATTTCAACTGCCACTGTTCAAAGAAATGCCCAGAAAAATTTTCTTCACAGTCTGTTTTGGAACAATTCTTTACATAATTTTGGATGTTGGCAGATTATTCTAAACAGAATGTTTTCTTGCGTGGCATAGTACAGACTTCAAAGACAGTGACGTCGTGCCCAAGAGATGGTAATGGGTCAGCTAAATCTAAGGTCTTTCACTATTTTATCCAAGATAAAGATGACAATGTGAGAGTTTACAACACATTTTTCCTAGGAACAACTGTACAGATGTCTCAGTAAGGATGAGGTTTCTGAGGTGATTGACAATAACTTAGGCACAGAGCAACTTGAAACAAAATTGACGACTCTGATATCGTTGCCCACATCAAATTATTTCCCTGCTACCAGAGTCATTACACACGAAAGGATAATGCCAACAAAAAGTATCTGCATCCGGACTTGAATATAAAAAAGATGTATGATCTCTATGTTGAAAAGTGTGCTAATGAAAACAATAAGCCTGTGAAAGAAAAGCATTATTATCATGTGTTTTCAACAAAATTCAACTTTCACTTCAAAGTTCCTTCCAAAGATAGTTGCAAGTTGTGTGATGACCTTCTAATTACATAAAATACAAAGCAAACGTGACTCAGAGAAACGACAGGAGCTAGAAGTGCAAAAGAATTGGGATTCTTTTATTATAGGATATAGCTTAATTTTCGTAAAGTTTGACAAACGATTCTGACGTCACAACATGAATAGGCCTAAAACTTTTTGGTTGTATTGTGTTTTTCATAACAAATTCATACACGTTTGTTGGTCACAAACCGGTAACACAAAAGTTTCAGAGGGAAGGTGAACTAAGTCACGTATTTACTCGAATTCTATGTAATAACAGATGTATGTTGTATAAATATATTAATAGAATAATTTATATTATATATGACACTACTTAATGAAACAGTAGAATCATATTAAAAACCAGTGATTAATTAATAACAGTTGTTCAACTTTGAGGTCCATTTCCTCAAAAGTGACTCTCATGAACTTGGTTCACTTTAATACTGAACCCTCGATTTAATACCTTGTATTTTCCGATGACATCTCCACAAGAATCCATCTCGTTTATTTTTATATTTCTTCAAACTGATCTCAAAATTACATGTTTCGCAGCACATTTCACTCCTAAGTAAACCACAATCGCATAAAAAACCATTCATGGATAAAATAAGTAAAAAGGTTCTATTTATAATATCATAATTTCCACTTCTAGGCTTACATTTTAAGCTAACAGGGAGAATTTGATCCACTTCTTTTTGATATTCAACTACAGCAATCGAAATTGCCGCCATGATTATGATCAAATCACTGGATCAAACTAATTTTCAACAGTATTGATTGGTTGGCGACATAATAAAAACAATATATATATATCGATAATTTAATTGATGAAAACGCTACTTCCGTTCATCTTTTTTTTGGGGGGGGGGGGGCTTTGTATATTAGGATGGATCCTACTCCTATAATGCATCTGTTCCCGTTATTTTCATATTAAAGATGTTGGAAAGTCCGAAAATAAAAAAGTAAGGGTTGCCCGAATATTAAGTTGAGTCACTGTATTCAGTAGGCTACATCTCACTTGATACGTGTCAAAGAAAGAACGGCCGAAAGAATTATTTGTATGCATCTTAAATCAGATTAGTAAAATATGTTACTAGTCAGTGATGTATGCAATGAAGGGGGGCTTGGAACTAGCCACTCTACGCCGTTATCTCCTGACTTTGTTGCCTCATGAGTGATGCCTTATTAATGTTACTTATGAGATTCCAACCTGTCTTTTGGCAGTTGACTAAACAATAGCACGTGCAACGATTCTTACCTGCCACTGAAATCAAATGTATTTACCCCAAGCACTTCTTTGTATTGTGCAATTTTTTTTACCGCTTTCAAATCTCACTGATTTCACAAAACCGATAATAAACTGCACGACTGTGTGTATTCGGCTAAGTACAACACGTGCATTCAGAGTCGCCAACATCAATCCATGGAAAGCCACCAAGATGTATTTCTAAAGCTGCTGGATTTCTATATTTTCAATAGAAAAATAAACATTTTTGCCCTCCCCAAGGGAGTATAAAAAATCCATTAAATTCCTATACCCATACCAGTAATGATAAACTTTTAAAAATTCCCCGCCAGATGAACGTTAAAAAAAACAGATTGTCGGCAAGTCCCTGACATTGGCGACACTGTGTACATTGCTTTCATAGACAGTGCGTTTTTTTTTAAGCAATTAGATATTCTGAATTTCTCGTTTGTCACGCGAATTTCTGAGATGACGTCATCGATGCTCCAGCGCTGTTGCAGCGATCAGCTGCCATCAATAAATCTGATTGGTTTTCGTAAAGGGCGGGAATTCAGGAAATGGCAGAGGAATGACATCTCGCACTGTTGTGTGTTCTGCTGTGGTGTTTGTAATGAGCTCCATGTGGAAAGAAGGAAGTTACTGTTATATGAAGGAACATTTCAACGGACCAGTTGCTACTGGATCAAGAAATGGTATTCGTAGGCCGGTCTGGTTACCATACTGATCTCTAGGCCAGCGGTTCCCAACCTGTGATCCACGGGACGAAGGTGTGTTTTCAAATGGTATTTTTGGTAACTATGTTACCCGTCATGACGATGCCGATAAAATATAAAAATCATATTTTGGAAAGATGAAAGAGTGATGGAACGGAGAAAAATTCTCTCTTTCATCATATGATGACGCAGAATATCTGCATGGAAATATCATATGTACTTCGGTACATCAAAATACATATTTTGGAAGTTAATGTTGATTTGAACGCATTTATTATTAAGTGCACAATACCGCCGGGGCGTATGGTACGGTAATTGCGTAGAAGACGCCAGCTGTTCACATATGCCACTTTTGAACTACTCTTCATCTCGTAGGCATTACTGTAAACTCTGATACTTTTATCCAGGGGCGGCTCGTCCATAAGAGCTGCGGAGCTGCAGCACTCCCTGCTTTGACAGGAAAATAATAATAATAATAATAATAATAATAATAATAATAATAATAATAATAATAATAATAATAATAATAATAATAATAATAATAATCATATTTGTTTTAATTTGTAGAAGAATTGTTACAGCTTTTATTGCTAAATTGCTTTATATTTCATCTGGCCGGGAATATGTACTATTATCTTATGCATAATCTTTTTGCGCGTCGACTGTATTGGAATTGACACTGCATTCAAAGTCGTCCTGGGATCTGCAGGGTGGGCAGCTCATAGAGAGTGTGTCTTGCTTGGTCAGGGAGTAGAGAGGTGAAGGGAAGCAGAGGGAAACTGCCGCTGTTAAAACCCATATTTCGCTGCAGTGGCTTGCAGAGCCAGGGAAGATCTTTCCTCCACTCCCACGTCGCTATTGTAATGCTACGTCAAATGGATTCTCTATGCCCTTGAAACTTAATGACAACATTTTTATTTTCTCTTCGCATACTTATTGTTGTAGAATCTTATCGACTTAATATAACGAAATTAATATTATTTTTTGCCTTATTGTTACGTATAGCCTATATCCAGTCTCCAGTAGAACCTTAGGATTTGCCTTAATTCAAAATGATTGCACGAGTAGAATCCTTTTGATATAGCACGTAAAATATGAAAGAGACTTCTTTTCCAGTTTTAGAACATTGTTGACCATCAGTATATCTGAGTGTTGCTTTGGTGTGACGTCTCTTAACCAGTGCAAATGTGCAAGCATGAGAGTGTGTGAATTACAGAATATTAATTTTATTTTTCTCAAATTTCCCTCGCGGAGAAGATTAATGTAATGAAGTGGAATTACAGGGTCGTCTGTTACCCGACTTAAATCTTACTCAAGGTTCATCCAGCCGAAATAGTGCATATATGTAAGGAAGTATAACAATGAAATTTACTCTAAGCATTTGTGGTTACGTGGATGTGAACAAAAAAAAAATCTATATTTTTGTTTTCCTTGCCTCCTCTTCGGTGATGATACTGCATAGACTGGGAGTGGTGTGACAGATTTAGGACATGCCTCTAAAAATTAAAATGCACGAATCTTCGCAGTCTCACCTGAAAAATGTTGTTTCATTGGCTATGTTAGGAAAAACTAATATTGCTGCGCAACTAAGAGAAATGAATAGAACAAACATTCTCAAACATAATCAAGAAATGAGAAAAAATCGTGAAATTATTTAAAAAAAATATTGATTGTATCAAATTTTGTGGCCAATATGAACTTCCCCTTAGGGGACATGATGAAAAAACGATTCGAAGAACTCTGGTGTATTTCGTGAGTAATCTAAACGACTCTCTCACAAATCATTTGGAACATGCCACTGTTTAAAGGTAATTCTAAAACAATTCAGGATGAACTGGTAGATTGCATGTTGAGTGTCTGCCGATTTGAAATTCAGACTGAAATCGATGGTATCAGTTTCTTTTTTTATTTAGCGATTATGGCAAATGATACCACAGACATCTCCCAACTAAGTCAGGAAGTTTTGGTTTTTCGATATGTAGTGCATTTATTTTTGTCCTATACTTATTAGTAATGATATCAAGAAGTGAAATTTGTATGTACCAAAATCTACTGCAGCTCCCGCAATCTACAAGTTCACGAGTCTTCACTGCTTTTACCTATATTTGTTATACATTATGTTGGTTTTTGACGGTTTATAAATAATATAGAAGGGTTATGGCGAAGGTATCGTGGGGGACTTCTAATTCGCGTCTTCATTAGTACTTTTGTATTGTGAATATGATGTTTTGAAGTAATAAAACACTATTAACATTAACCTATACGGATATCGTATGACTTGAGGCTTTCCCGGCGTTTGATGTAGAATAACTCTTCTCGGGTTCTTAGCCAAGAGTTGGATAATTACTTCCAAGTTTTCGAAGGCTAGCTCTGCCATCTTATTCAGAGAATGAAGTGTCGTGGGAATTGAATTGAAAGAGGAGAAATTTAAAAGGCACGCAAAGCGTGTCCTCGCAAAGGGTTCGGGGCTGAAAGAAACTGAATATGTGAGCTCCAAGCCTATTGGACACTTGTCTCACTCCGGGTTACGCTGCTCCATTGAAGGAGCTGTAGAAAATTTTGAAGGGGAAAAGCCGAAAATGGACGTAACCTCTTAGGTACCACATACTCGAGGAGAGGGGAATGTGATCAAACTGATCACAGAACAGGACGAAGAAGAAATGGCGGAAGGTGTAAGTCTGCACATGAAAGGAACTTTGTCATTTCGCAGTGCAGGTGGAATCGAGAAGACTCGTTCGTTTGCTGTTCGATTGGAAGGTAAGCCTGCACATTGAAAGGAGCTTTGTCATTTCGCAGTGCAGGTGGAGTCGAGAGAGAAGACTCGTTTTTCTGCTGTTCGATGACTAAGGCAAGTAAAGGACGCAGTGTGAAATTTCGCGAATTTAGCTGGACAAAAATATTTGTCGCTTCTATAAGCACGTATAGTAATGTTTTATGTTACATGGTATTACCCTTATTCTATCATTTTATGACAGTTTCAGATGCGTGAGATTTCTGAACTCGCAAGGATGTCGGTTCGAATCTCAACGGATTACAAAAAAAATATGTTACATTTTGGAGTTGGCATAGAATATTCTTAAATTGGTCAATTAGAAAAGAAAAATTACTGTAGGTAATGTTCAATATTTTAAAAATAATTTTATTACTTCTTAACCAGAAATAATTATTTTGCGTTAAGTATTGGAGGGATAGCCACGTCTTCTCTGTGTGAAATGCGCTTTACGGTGATGGGTTGTTAGTCCTTCGCCCAACACTCAAGCTAGAGGACCGCTCCTTATCGGCTGTCCGCGATTGCTTGTTCAATATATGCGCAGTTACCCTCCACATCTGGAGGCCGTTATATCTGTATAAATGCGACTACACTGAATAATATAAAATCGGCTATACCGAATAATATAAATGCGACTACACCGAATAATATAAATACTACTACCGGTACACGGAATAATATAAATGCGACTAAACCGAATAATATAATGTCACTACACCGAATAGCCTAATATAAGTACGACTATACTGAATAATATAAATACCACTACCGGTACACGGAATAATATAAATGCGACTAAACCGAATAATATAATGTCACTACACCGTCTAGCCTAATATAAGTACGACTATACTGAATAATATAAATACCACTACCGGTACACGGAATAATATAAATGCGACTACACTGAATAATATAATGCCACTACACCGAATAGCCTAATATAAGTACGACTATACTGAATAATATAAATACCACTACCGGTACACGGAATAATATAAATGCGACTACACCGAATAATATAATGCCACTACACCGAATAGCCTAATATAAGTACGACTATACTGAATAATATAAATGCCACTACCGGTACACGGAATAATATAAATGCGACTACACTGAATACTATAAATAGAATTACACTGAATAGGCTACTATAAATGTGACTACACAAAATAATGTAAATGCTACTATACACCGAGTACCGGTACTATAAATACTACTACACTGAATACTAGGCCTATAATAGAGTCGTAGTTTCCAGCATGGCTCCGCCTACCGCACTGTCATTCGTTACAAAAGACGTCATTACAGGCTGGCACTATGTGCTTACATGGTTGTCGAATTTGCGCAGAAGCCGTTACGTCTTTTGATTGGAACGCGAAAGCTGCTTGCTGATCTTATAACAATAAATGTGACAATGCTGCAACTCCCTCCAACAACATAACGTCAGTCGTCACTAGTAGCGAATCTGACGCAAGCAATGGCGCACCCAGGAATTTCTCTTGGGGGTGGGGGGGAGTGGTCCAATAAAAGGATGCTAAGCTACATAAATGCACACACACATACAAACATACCTTCTTCTATTTTTTACAAAACAAAGTTCAGTATTCTTGGCTTTTTCTTTAGTTCGTTAACATCTTGTGGAGAAACTGTGATATCACGATCGATGTCAAATCAAAAGTATTATGTACATGTACGTGAATCATTTCGGTAAAATTATAGATAACGAAATTATTTAAAAAAACATTATATATATATATATACACACACATATATATGATATCTATGCTTAAAAATTCAGTAAAATGTTACAACTCATCACTTTGGGGGTGGGGGGGGGTCCGTACCCTTATACCCCCGTCGGTGCGCTTTTGGACGCAAGTATCAAGTCAGTTGTCTTGCATCGCTTACTGATTGGGTGCCGGAAACTACGGCGACTCCAGTATTATGCGAATACATCGAATACTATAATTAGAATTACATTATGTATTATTAATGGGGGTATATTGCAAGTGTTCCAATATTGCAGATCTCTCTGTGGCTTCTCCTCCTGGACCACTTTAATCTCAAATAATATGCTTTTATGGATCTATTCATGAATAAAATAAATCTAATCCATTTTATTCCCTTCCAGTCATTTCTGTCGTAGTGACTAGAAATTCTTTGTTTAGAATCCTGTTTTTCTATTTAAATTCTCAGCATCTCCACTTGACGTTTCGATCACATGATTATTCTCCTCAGCTATTGGCAATGCAGATGGGGGTGTCTAGTTGCTGCTGCGCGCGCCGCGCCTCAAGGTCATTTGGCAGGCTTGCGGCGCGGCAGCGAGCGAAAGCAACGGAGCCGGTAACAGGTACAGGTGAGTTGTACAACGTGCGTATGTTTAATATAATGTAATAAGTGTTAAGAACTACTGTCCGATTTCATTGTCTTCCATAGGGGCTTTCTCCCACACAGTCAGATGGCCAATTCGAAAAGCTCTCTTGGAAGCAAAATCTATTGGCCACACTACTTGTCACTAAAGCGAAGGAAGGGTATCTACCCGGCGTAATAATCTTATGGTTGTAATCTGAACACGATAAAACTTTCTCAGTACTGGAATCTGAGGTGTTTCTTATTTTTTAATTACTTCATTTCAGAGTTTGTGAGTCATACAACAAAGTTGTAAAGTGGACAATACTTCGAAATACGCACATTTAAATGTTAATTATTCATTCTGCTTCGGTACCCATGTTTTTTCTGTCAGTTCGTGGAATGTGACGTACAGACGGCAAAATATCCCAATTGAGCTGGAGAATCCCGTAACCTTAAGCCGTAGTCTTGCCACTGGTTGGAAATTATTACCCATGCAGTTTTTACCATATAATATTTTTGACCAATTTTTTTATTTCGAAATTATTGGGATAATAACTATAAGAAATTGAGAAAGAACCGTAAGTATAGGATAGGACAAAATATTCTCCATGCAGACCTGTATGTATTTGTCATTATATTCATTCATTGTGTATGTGCTCTTGCCGATTCCAAGCAAATAAATTTATTGAACATATAATAAGTGAACTATATGCACTGTCTTCTGGAAACAATAAAAAAATGTGCCCAACAAAAATTAGACTAGTCACAAAATAAACTGACACATCTATAAAATAAAAATGAGTAAATAAATAAGGTACGTATTATCTAAAATTAACTCCATTATAGGCCAAATCAGCTCAGAGGACGGCGGGAGGTTAAGACATTAATGCGGCATTAATGACAGTAGGGATAACAAAGTAGATAAATAATGACATTCCATAAAATGTGTATGCAGGATGTAAGGGGTATAAATGCCGTCCTTTTCACAGTCTTCGAGAACGGTCTACAAGATCAAAAATGTTTATACAACATAGGTTCTAAACTTTATAGTTTTTCCAGAAAAAAAATGTTTCTTTCCTTATTTTATTTGCGTTATACTGCTTACATCGTTAATAAAATTACGAAAACAATAATGCATCAGTAGGTATATCTAGCAAAGAGTTAATATTAGTTTAAATAAATATTTGTGTGTTCCATTAAGTTTTCGTGAAATTAAATAATAATGCAAGGCTTAAATTTGTTAATATTCTGGCGTGAGAGATGTGGCAACGTGTTCAGCAGGATTCATGCAGTTGACAGTATTCTGCACAGAAGTACAGCTCAGCCGAGTTCAAGCTCCGTGTCCATAGGTCTCCTGCCGAGCGGATGACAGTTAGTAGTCTACAGGTATTCGATAAACAACTTACAGTGTCATTCACAATTCAGGAATATCATGATATGTTATTAATTTATGGAGAAAGTAATTGTAATTCAAGTGCAGCAAAAAGGATGTATTGTCAACATTTTCCTCAAAAAAGGTTACCGGTACCTAATCGGCAAACTTTAGTAGAAGTTTCTCAACGATTATTAGAAACTCGGAGTCTCATACCCCGTTTCGAAAATCACAGAACCAGAAATTTCTTTAAAAATAATACTACTTTACGGAAGCGAGAAAGATAATTTTGCATTATTAAAAAAGTTCGCGTAATTTTGTGCAGTAAACCATTATTGTTTATTTTTAGACGTGCAATTAAAAATGTAGCAATATTGTTAAATAAAATGGAAATTTACCATAATGTTCTATTAATGAGATTGAAAGTTTGTATATGCTACTCGTCTTATGTAAACAACAGTTGTCCTGGTCCGTCCCTGCATTAGGACAGAGCATCTGTTCTGTACCTGTATGTACTCACTTGAGTTGTAGGCTACTGTGTAGACTACTTGTAAACCCCTCCGCCCCATTCATCAACGTTGTCAAACGTTTATTATTTTAAACTTTTATAATTAGTTAATATTGCAATTATAAAAAAATTGAGGACTTTTTTCTCTCTTATAACATGAATAATCATCAGTTAAAATAATGGTACTTACACCCTCTATATGAACTATGACGCTGAGTCCAGGAAGGCGCATTCTCCCTCATACCAGACAACTATGCTAAGGTTCACTGCGTCCGGTTATGTCCCTACCAGGAGTGCAAGCAGGTTTTTATCTCAGTAGGTGCAAAACGCTTTCTCGATATCCATGGTGTTAATTTTTAAGAGTAACATTCTGTGCTGATTATCTACTCAAAAATGACAATAACTTACCCACATTTATAAATAAACATTTGCAAAGCTATCAAAACGAAACCTTGAAAACAATTTATCGTGACGTTAAACCACTTTCTTTTGTAAAAAAAAAAGTAAAAGGTGATTTTATTTTTGGGTACAGCTCATTTTAACAAAGTTTCGAGCGATTTCGATAGTATCCGTATTTTTAGTAGGCCTAAGTCTGTAAAATAGTTTCCTACAGTTTTAACATTCTACTATCTGAAGTTAATTTACTCGCGTTTTAGTTTTACACATTGTGTTTATTAATGATTCTTTTTTATTCCAATAAAGGCATTTTGCTTGTTCTTCTTCATTAGGCCTACCGGTACTCTATCTCCATGCCATCTTTTCAATCTTATTTTTGTCGGATCTGAGTCTTCTTGTATAGAAGGTGGACAGGGACGTGAATTATTTATCTGAATCCAATGGCGGATCCAGAATTTCCTAAAGTGGGAGCTAATTTTTTCCTTGCCACTCGCTAGTTACCGTATTGGTTTGAGAATTTTCAATTAGATTAGACTTAGCGATTTGAAAAATTCTTTCATAGTATATTTCCCCCTTTTCAATTGAAAACAAAGACGGATCCTATTTTCAAAATATGTTTTCTAATGTTTAATAGAAATGGAAGAAGTTCTATTTAAATCTCTTCTTCTCAATAGTCCATGCTTGTTTTAAATTCGACAGGAGGTCACCGGGAATGCTGACGCAGCTCGAGACGTCGGCCACTGATATTACAAGCAATTACAGTAGTTACGTGACTTCATGAATCTCTTGCTGCTAGCGAATTCAGTTACCATCAAACGACAAAATATTTAGGAAATCTAAACTAAATAACTAAAAGCAAACAAAATCTCATGCCATTAATGACACAAAACATGTGAATTATACTTGGAGAACTGTTAGAATTATTGTAATATGACCGAAAAATATGTTTTTGTAGCCTATTATTTTCGTTACAATATGGTAAAATGTGCATTATACTCTATAACCAGTAAAAACCGTGTCATCGTGTTCATAAAAGCTAGAAATGTGTTTAACTTAACTGAAGTTTGTAAAAAGAGACTAGGATAAAAATATGACATGTCACAGAAATCCACGTCCTAGTTATGAAATCGCAGCATACTGCATTTTCCTGGACAACCACAAACCAAGGACCGTCCAGAATGGTCTCGAGCAAAACAATGATATCGCCTCAAGTTTTGTTCTCTGGCGGACACGACCGGACATTTCATTCTGCATATGTTTAAAGTCCGCTATCTGCTCGGTCACTCACCTGATTTGCTGTTCAGTGTGGGTTATATTCAGTGGCATAGGCTAATTTTATTCTTAAATTGTACATGTATTTACGAGTATTTTCCAAGTAAGTTTAAAATTGATTTAGACGCAGTTAGACTTGTTTGTGTGCTTACAAGGCCCGTACGTTTTGTTTATACATTGAAAAAAAAAACAACATAAAAAGGGCCTAGTGGATAAACTGTGGAAAGAAGTTGTAAGAAATTACTGCATTTATAAAACGAAATACATTAATATGACTTTTTGGTTCAGAGGATGAATCGAACAACTTCTTTTCATGTTATTGTCTTATTCTAAGCACATATAATTGAAGAGTGTCATCCCAAAACTCTTTCAATCTATTTGGCTATTTCTATCATTTATACATATAAATGATTATGTTTGAGACCTCTGTCATTATATTTTAAGCTTGTTTTCTTCCGAAACAACGCCAGTCTTTGTCTAAAAGTTTGTGTTATTGTGCATGTCACTTGAAATAATTTCTCTCAGTCCGCAGACGAGTGGATAAAAAAAAAACAAGACCTGTTCTTTCATAAAAATGGACTGAACGCATTTTGGGATCACGCTTTTCTATTATAGGTCATTGCTACGATTTTGAAATTGGTTGCCATCACATTACAATTTAGTGAGAGTAACAGTGCATGGAAAAACCAACTACGTACAGTCCCCCTCCATAAAAGAATGAGATGCTGGAATTCTAAGTCCCAGATAGAAGAAGACACTGCGCATGATCGGAGACCCAGAGATAAGATATACAAGATAACATAATTTGTTATTAGAATTCACTCTATTTGGTTTCTTGTTGAAACTAGTGCCGAAACTCGCTTGAAAACAAAATGCAAGAAAATGTAAATGTGTTGTAAAAATAGATAAATGCATAGATAGACAGACAGATCGATCGTGCAGCAACATCGAATTTTGATCTTCATGACGAGTTTGACAAGCCTCACACAATACTCTTTTCGTCTGATCTTAATAGCTCAGGGGGCTAGGGCTTCTGCGTGTTATGTGGAAGGGAGCAGGTTCGAACCCAGCACCTGCGGTTTATTTTATTTCCTTATTAACGCTAAAATAAAGTTTTACAGAGTCCTGAAATTAAGCGGCCGAGCGCGAGCACAATGACATTGGTGTTCGATAATATGATTAATGTTATTGGTCACAGACATATAAAATTTAGAAGAAGAGATTTAGATTGAACTTCTTCCATTTCTATTAAACATTAGAAAAATATAATGAATTCATTATTTATGAAATAAATATATATCAAATACAAGTGAATCTGCTACATAGTTTAACAAATAATATTATAATAATTAGTAGCCAGTGGATGCGGGATGACTTAAGGAAAAGTGAAGTTGTTTCGTATCAGAGTATATGGCATGTGCCGCGCCGTCCGTCTTTTGCGTACCTGGCGAGTACAGCAGCGTACAAAACGAATGAACCCCGATCTGTTCATAGTAACATTGCAACGCAATGTGTGCAGTTGTGTTATCCTGCTCAAGTATTTAGTACGCGTTGAATATGTTGTGCTGATCCATTCATAATGGCAAAACGTTAAATTCGCTCAGAGATACGAAATGCAATTAAGAAGTATGAGAGTGACATTTCATTTATTAACGAAGGCAATATCGTGTGTAATGTACCGGTATGTAAAATTGAAATAAAAACCAGAACAACTCACAGAACAACTCAGGCTATAGAGAAACATTGCAACAGTACATCGCACAGGTACTGCGTTGAAATGAAATCTGAGAAACCATCTACATCATCATCATCATCATCATCATCATCATCATCATTTGGTTGTGCGGGTCTAACGACACGTGCAACACGATGTTCAGTACAAATATTCCCCTAAAGAAATTGAGTGATCCCCATTTTACAGGTTTTCTTCAGAAATTCTCTCGATACAAAAACTGTTTAAGCGATAGGCGAAGACGATTCAGCTTCGACAACTTACGAGAATATATCGTCATTTACTGCAACTCTGGTAATTGCATCAATGATGACGAGGACTGAACCTTGCAAGGTATGTACTACAGTACGTTATTTTTCTTTTCCTTCTGACTGTACGGAGACACAGTAGCACGTTGACGTCGTCTATTTACGTTTAAAACCTGTTCAGCCAATGGTCTGAATGAAAAAAAAAATGTAACATATAGTAAATGTGCACTTACATTCAACGATAAGTCATCCTGCATCCACTGTCTACTGATAACATTTTGACTTCTGTGTAGGCTTACTTTAAGATAGTGTGAAAATATTCATGCACTGCCAGGTGTCTTCGTGCATGACTATATCGATGTCGTGTGAACCGCGCTATAGAACTTAGAATTTCGGGTCACCATTTTTTTGGACGACTGTACATCGTGGCGAAATAAATTCTGCTCGAAACCATCCGAGACAGCTCTAGACAACGGAAACAGTCTGGTATCTGACGGTCCAGGACGAAATTGTTCCGTCCGAGACAGGATGTCCGACGCAGTATGCTGCCGGCCTAAGACGAAGCCTGGATTCAGAGAAGAGTAGACTGTCACTAATTCAGGTTCCAGTCATCATGGTGCTGAGGGAACATAAGTCTTGTTGCCGTATGTTGATGTGTTAAGTGGCATTCGAACAGACCTTTATGGTTGTACTTTCTTATAGCTTGGTCTGAAATCTAGACTCCAAAAGTCAACTGGAGGTCATTTAGTATGTCTCTTGCAGTACTTACACGCCGTCGCAGGGTTGAGGTGATAATGTCTTCCCGAACATTTGTTTTGAGTTTACAGCTTTGCAGCTTTGGCCAATTCTCCAACAATACTAACCTGTTTTTCTACTGTGTATCTTTTCCATAGGCTGGACACCACAGAAGGAGAAACATAAAAAAAACATTACTCAGTTGTCGTGCTATAACAGGCCTAGGCACCTGGAGCGAATCCAAACTCTAAACGGGGTGCTTAATAGTCATCCTTTACGGCATCAACGTTGCGCGTGTTCAGCGGGGAAGAAAGAGGTTCAAGAGAAGTCAAATGGCTTCCAGTGAGAGAGTAGAATTCGCTCTTGGTGCCCAGCCCTGTGCTATAAGTAGTGCATGATACATTTCCAACATATTTAAATGTCTCATTTTCTCAGTAGCTTGAGTAAATATGACAATAATCAGCCAGGCATGGCTTGTCATTAGGTTCACTCGTTTGCTGAACTCCCTGTTTCTTGACGCCACTCATTCCTTTCATAATTATCTATTATTTCTAAGGGTAACAGCAAGTCCGCCTCCTTGGTCTCAAGGTAGTGTGCTAGACTCCTGACCAAGGTGGCCCAGGTTCGATTCCCGGATTCCCGGTCGTGAAGTCAAGAGGAATTTAATTCGGACCTCTTCATGGGGACTGGTTGTCTGTCCATTGTCCAAGTGTGTGTGGTGTCTCCAGTGGTTTCTGGGTACCCTGACCCAGTAGATGGGGGAGTCCTGCTGTGTGTGCGTGTGTTCAGTAGAGTTGTGGGTCTAGGTACAATAAACCTCCGGCTGCCATGCCGAAATTAGAGCAAAAACAAAAAAAGAAAAAGGTAACAGCAAAAAAGGAGCTGCTGGATGTTCGGCGTCCTTTGATTAGAGCAGAAACGAGCTATAGTCAGTAAAGTAGGGTGAAATAGTGGCATCTCAAGGTTCATTCTTAGAAGTGAATCAACAAGAGCTTCTAAAACAGCTTGCAGCAGTGAATAAATGTTAAGAAGTGGAGGGAAAGTGTGCATAAAAATGGATGTGTCTCTGTAGGGGACACAGCTGTGTGGTGTACGTGAATATGTCTATCTTCAATCGACAGATATACAGAGATAGATGTGATCTTTCATTTGGCACCAAAATCAGGGTGCTAGTGCATCGTCTCGAGATATAGGCACTCTCAAAATGACTGGCAGTCAACATGGGCCCCCACCAAGTTAATCTTGCATCGCAGTAATATATCTGATAGAACGAAACCATATTTATTTCAATCGTGTTATTAGTCACAAAGTTATGGTGGCAGAATGCATCACCCTGCAAACATTATATCGTTGCATCGCCGTTTCCATCCTGTTTTTAAGATACATTGTTTTTAAGATAAAAGAAAGTTGTAGTCACCAACGAAATTAGTGACTCCAATACTGCCTTTCTCTATCACATACACTAACCTTATTGGCCATTCACATTCACAGATCACACACTTCTCTCTTCAAAGCTATCTATGGAACAGGCTTTGTTTGTTTGTTTGATTTTTTCCATTTCATTTATTCTACACCTTGATTAAACAACTTTTAACACTATATCACTCGGAATATAAAGTTTATATTGCTTTCACGTGTTAAATACTAGGTTGCGGTATCTTGTTGACTAGTTTCAGCCTATGGGCTATCCTCCGAACTGGGTGGTCTTCGCGCCTTCTGATTGCGTTTCCTGTGGAGGTGTGTTTGTGTAGTGTAATGTGGAGTCAAAAAGTGTGTGTGTTCTGTTCTGATATTGAGTTGTGCTTGAGGATTTGGTGCGGGTGTGTTTTTGTGTGTTTGTATATTTCATATTGTTCTAATGTGTTTAGTTTCTGGTTTTTCGGTTGGAGATGTAGAATTTCCATGTCTGTGTTTATGTTGCTGTAGGTGTGGTAGGCATTTATGATGTGTTCTGCGTATGTGGAAGTGTTTTGTGATTTGGCTATGGCTGAGATGTGTTCTTTGTAACGTGTTTGAAATGATCTACCTGTCTGTCTTATGTAGAAGTTGTTGCAGGTATTGCATTTGAGTTTGTATACACCTGTGTGATTGTATTTGTTTGTTTGTGTGTTGAGATGCTTTTGTAGAGTGTTTTATGTTCTATCGCATATGTGATGTTATAATTTTTTCATCTATTCTATTTCATAGATCTTACATGAGCATTAAAGCTTTAAGATGTGAAATAAGTCAAGATTTTTCAAGATTACAATTTTTTGACGAGATGAAGTGAGGCCGAGGATTCGCCATAGATTACCTGGCATTTGCCTAATGTTTGGGAAAAATCTTGGAAAAAATCCAACCAGGAATCTAACCCAAGCCTGAGTGCAGCTCTGTATCAATAGGCAAACACATTACTGCCTGAGCTACACTAATGGCTGGCGAATTCTCGGTCCCAACTCGTCAAATACCATCTTGCTATCACCAATTCCATCGATGCTAAATAAACCAGTAGTTGATACAGCGTCGTTAAATAACCAAATAAACAAACAAAACATGAATTCGTGTACATTTTATATTCTTATTCCTTCCTCGACTCTCATCGATATTTTATTCTTGTTCATTTTGAATGAATGATGGATGTTCAATCAAAAACACTGACATCGTGCTAGAGTACAGTGTAGTAGAATACTGTAATATGCATCTCGTTCTGAATGAGAGTCGCAATGCTCCTAATGTCCCTTCTAGACACTATGCAGAGAGACATTCTTCATGCCATTTATATTGGCAAGTAATACAATTTGTTATTAACAGTTTTTCACGTGTTCTAACGTTGTGTCCCATTTGACTGTCAGATACTAACTATAATACCTTTGTAATGGCTGGTCATGGAGTGTTGGTTCCATTACATATTTTTTCAGTACTCCGTCTTCAGTCCTCTGGTAAAGATCTTCGACACCATAATCTGAACACATTATAGAAAGTTCTGAAGAAATAAAATGAAATGAAATGAAATGAGAATGGAAGATCCCCAGGAAAACTCTCATCCTCCGGTCTTGTTCACCATATGTGTCATTTTAGTCAGTACCGGGGATTGAATCTATGCTCTAACAGTGAGCTACCAGAAGGTGTTAATGTGACGACTTTGTTATACAATGTCTTATGTTTGTGTATCTGTCTCCGTTTTCAGTTGTTCGGACGTCTCTAGTGAACTGAGCATGTGGTGGTACAGAAGAGGAAAGGTGGCACATCTACATAGGATGTGCAAGTACACTCAAAAGGCGCGCCTGCTAGCTGATGATGTTACTACAGACATCAGTAGAAACCACGACACACTGCAAATTCGTCCCTTTAATGAAATTCCTGGACCAAAATCTTTGCCAGTTGTTGGGACCTTATGGAAATACTTGCCGATATTTGGTTAGTAAGTTGTGGAGGAGAGCTTCTATTAGTTTGGTTTAAAGATTGAAAACTCTAATTGTTCTTTATAATTTGTTTTTCTCTTTGTTTATACTCTTGCTTTCTTCTTCTTCTTCTTCTGCTTCTTCTTCTTCTTCTCCTTCTCCTTCTTCTTTCTTCTTATTCTCCTTATTCTTCTGGTAAGTTACATTCATCTTGTACCAGTACAGCTTTATAATAAGGGTCTATCATTATCACAACTATCTCGCTCATCTTTTCCTCTGTTGTTACTGATGCTGTTGTTGCTGGTGATGGTAGTCACTGGGTAGCTGGATTTTTTTCCCCTGTTTACCACTAATTCAAAGATTGCCTTTCATTTCGGTCTTCTTTTCGTGGAATAATTCCGTTCCATCAGTTTTTGGTTCTTCCTTTCATCCAGATTAGTTCGTTTTCTGAGTGGAATTACAGCACAGACTTAAGTGAAAACTGCTTGTTGCAGAGGGTAATTAAAATTCATGTAACTACTCATCCCTCTCATTTCCGTGATGTATCAGAATCAAATTTTCAATTAGTTATTTTGTTTGATTTAGTGATACTATACCGGTACTATAGTAGTACTGCAACTTTCTGTATGGTACTAGAGAAGTAAGAAGAAACATAAAGACCTGAAAGTAAGAAAATCAAGTGCACATTGATATGACATAGCTAATCAGATTCAGTGACTGAAAGAGGAATAAGAATTTATTAACAAGGACATAAAATAATATCAGTAAGTTACTAGTACACAATGCAAAATTGGAAACTAAGTCACTAATCAGTAGATCCGAAAAACAATGAATCAGTGAAGATACTGATGGTAGAGCAGTTTCACATTTTAAAACGGGAATAAAACCAACCAAATTTAGAATTTACTAGAATGTAATTTTTAAGCATATTGTTTGCATCATATAAAAATCCTAAATTCAAGTAACTGTAGAATAAGTACATATTCCAACTCTTAATATAATATAGCCGAACAAGAAAAAAGTAAAAAATCGAGTTTATAATTGATAGCAGAGTAGCAGGAAGAAAAATATTTAAAAATCAAACATCTGTCATTGGAGACTTACATTGTACGTATATAAATAGGGCTACATGCATGCATATGCCGGTACATTATGCCTGAATCTTGCATAAAATAGAGCGTTCTTCACATCACACACACAATTTGTCAGATGTGTTTATTAATAAAATTATTCAGGATTTCAATTTCGTTGTGAATTGTCTCCTCTCCCTCTCCCTGAGTATGTGTACTGGTATGTTTCTTTTATCTCTGAATGGGATCAGGATTATTTTACTTCCACAAATTCATTTTATGAGAGTGCTTTTGGACTGATGTATGTTGTCCATGAATATCTCTCATGGAGATATAATTTGTTTTGGCAATCGTAAGCCATCAAATCTATAGACATGTAACAGCGGTTGTGCTATTTTGTCCATCTGTTTCACGTCATGGATGATGGTGAATACAGTAGACTTATATAAATCATGAAATGATGTCACGAGAAACGAGAGTATTTCTACAAAACTTGCTCAAATACAGCTTTCTTCCACTACAAATTCCACTTTGACTTGCCAGAATTTGGTGTAGATGAATTTATTGGGCTTCTTTTCCAAATATGATTTTGTTCACCTATGAAAAATTATTATGTTATGTTATTTCTACAAACAACAATGTTATGTCCAAGAAATATATTAAGAACACTAATAAGAACACTTCTGCATTTCACTTTAATCAGTTCATTCTCCATTTTCACATAATACATTCTTCTACCATAATACTTTCTTTTCTTCTTTCTTTTTGTGGAAATGCTTCTATAATAGCTATGTTTGCATCTCTTTCCTTAAAATTGTCAATGACGATGAAAATTTTATTAGATGTATCTCAGTTACATTGTCACGAATAATCAGTCATAAAGTCAGGTGCTTCTTTCTTTCTTTCTTTCTTTCTTTCTTTCTTTCTTTCTTTCTTTCTTTCTTTCTTTCTTTCTTTCTTTCTTTCTTTCCTTCTTTCTTTCTTTCTTTTTTTTCTTTCTTTCTTTCTTTCTTTCTTTCTTTCTTTCTTTCTTTCTTTCTTTCTTTCTTTCTTTCTTTCTCCTTATTTAAAAGCTCCACAAATCACGATTCTCTTGAAACACAAAAATCAGCATAGGACAAGATGAATGCGAGAGTAATTTTATTACAAAACATACTCATTCTTCTTCATCCTGTGAAGTTCATGGGACACATTCGAGTTAATATTATGCATTTTGTATGTGTATCTAATGCCTACTCACTTCACTTTACGTGATTCGGGTTCCACATATTGCGGATAGATGGCAGGACGTGACTCATTTTCTAGTTGCACATCATTTCGGCAGGCCACACTGTACATGCTGTGTATCTGTGTAGGGTTATGTCGTTTACTAGGGTGAGTGTATGTGTAAGTGTTCGTGTAAGTGTAGTGTATGGAATGAGTGATGTTGATAAAGATGAGGAAGGGAGAAGGGGAAACCCAATGCCAGCACGTAGCCTACTGCTGTCGAATAGCACCAAGGGCACTGCCAGACTTAACATCCCCATCTGATGGACGAATCACTATCAACAGTGACATAATATGCTTTCTCTTCATATGCACTGTGGAGAGAATTGGGATTTAACCTAGGCATATTGGTGCACAGTCTAGTGATTAGAAATTGTTCATCGCCATCTCTCCTAGTCTCAAGGTAGAAATTTCAACGAGTCCATTCCTTACCTACAGAGGTACGCGATAGCATAGTGGTTATGGTGCTACACAGATTTGAAGGTTCGATTTCTGAGGGGTTCATGGATTGTTTTCCAATTGATCTAATCTTCCAGCTGTAATATGGTCCTGGGGTCAACTCCGAGTTTAAGAGAAATGAGCACTAGAAGTTGTTTTCCTTGGGCAGACAGCATGCAATTGTCTGCAAAGGTGGAAGTCTTAATCTCCTGCTAGCTTGTGGGGCCACGTAAATTTCTTTTATTACTTACTTATATAATGTGGCTATGAAATATTCTTAATATATTCTAGATTACGTTGCTGTCTTTGTTTTGTAAGTTCTTTTTTCATGGGCTTGCTCATATGCTTCTAACATGTACCCTTGTGTGATAGACTAGAAAGAAAATATTTTTTACCACAAGAATGAAATTCCTGGTAGATACATATACTGAAATTGGATGAAATGTGTTCAGCAAAAGCTGCTGATGTCACTGCATTCGGAGCCTGGTGCTGGATGGCCACCATATTATGAAAGTTTCTGCCTTGAATTCATTCACATTTCAGACTCAATACAATTTGATTAGCGATAATGATAAGAATTTTATAATTTTCCAACACAAAATTTCATTAAGCTCTTAATTTTACATTCTGAAATTAAGAAGAGTTCAATTAGAGGCAGCCAATCCACACTGCAGACAATACTGGTATTTAAGTGTAGAATTAGATGGCAATGTTATTTTTTTTTAACTGTATAGTCAGCTAACTTGTATAGATTTCACTATACAATTGTTTAAAGTTTTTTTATTTATTTAAAAAATATTTTTGTCTCATTGCGTAAATATTAACTGTTACAATCATAATATCATTGATAAATGGCAGTAACTCATAAGCAGTAATGTTGTCATGGAGGTAAATTGTAGAGTATGCATACCAAGCTGAAAGGATTGTAATAATGGAGGAGCTAGAGAGATTTTAACAACTGAAAGTCTTTACATTTTAATTTCTCAGTTATCACCTCTAATTCGAACAAAATTCAGTAAATTAAGTGACGTGTATGTGAATGGCAATGCATTGTTTATCTTCAGAAAGTTTTAACATAAGCTTCTACATGTACTTTCTTGCTAGGAGAGTATAGTTTCAAGAAGTTGCACGTGAATGGATATCGTAAGTTGATGCAGTACGGTCCCCTGGTTCGAGAAGAAATCGTTCCAGGTGTAAACATTGTCTGGGTGTTCACACCAAGTGATATTGAGCAGGTGTTTCGTCACGAGGGTCGTTATCCAGAACGGAGGAGTCATCTGGCACTGCAAAAGTACCGACAAGATCGTCCCAATGTTTACAACACTGGAGGACTTCTCCCTACGTAAGCAGCTATTCTCTTCTGATCATTCAAGCAGAACTTAAGAACTTCTGTATGGACACACCATGTCCACCCTGTGGAGTAATGGTTAGCATGTCTAATAGTGAAGCAAGCGGGTCCAGATTCAAATCCTGGTTGGGACAAGTTAACTGAGTGAGGATTTTCCGAGGTTTTTCTCAACCAACTGAAGCAGAATTGCTGGGTAACTTTCGACGTTGCACCTTATACTCATTTTGTCATTATAATTACACTTCCCTTCCTTCATCATCGTCTCCATTTCTTTCACACATTTTGGGCTTGCTCCGAGCCACTCCTGAACTTGGAGCCCGTGGTATATGATCATTAAGCTGGTAGTAGTGCGATGTACAGTGGGCTCTCTCCTAGGGCTCATACAAGAGGAGTAGAATAGAAACTTTTATCATATTTCAAATAATTATATCTCATATGTAAAATCATTGGAAGAGTGATAGTGAGAGGAAGAAGAATAAAGTGTGTAAGATTTGCTGATGATATGGCGTTGTTAACAGAAGTGGAGATGTTACAAAGCTATTCTACTCCTCTTGGGCTCATAGTGCTCGTGGGATCTGCGTTTGTGAGACCACGGTGATGCCTATGTGAGAAGGTCTCCAGCCCGTGCTCCTCCCTTCAAGGGGACTAATAGATAGAGAGGGACACACCATACAATTCAAATTGAACATGATACACAAGCTAGCCATGAAATTGAGGTCGTCTATCTTAGCTTTTCATTGTTTTCGCTTAGTCTCTATGCAAGAAAATTGGTATAATACAGTATGTATTTTCTATTATTGTACTACTATCTTTTAAAAATTTATTTCTCCTTGTAAATTTATAATTATGTTGTATTCTTTTTTGTTCTTGGAGGAGGGCACGCAGGCAAGCACCACAGCCTTAGGCTTATTGTGCAACCTTCTTATGTTAGAATGATTGTTAAAGTCCGTTTAGGATCTCTCTTCAAGCGCATGATTCACTGCATGGTGTCATTGTATCGATTCAGCCACAGCATCCAGTTCTGACTGGAGACCTGATCCTCCTACTATGTTGTTCTGCGGCCTCTTTAGATCGATGGCATTTGTTGGCAATTCATGTGCCTGCATCTGCTGCATCCTTAACCAGAAGAACATGCCACAGTCGATTCCACGACTCACCAAACCATCATCTATCCGAGAGAGCTACACTACTCTGGTCGCTCGCAGTCTGCTTATTAAAACCCCTGCGACTTTGCTGGATATGTGCAGCTCCCACAGACAGATGTCTATAGGCAGATCCTGGAACCACGTCCGCCATGTCCTCTTGATCGACCTGTAAACTATTAAGATGATTAATGGAATGATACCAATGAAGGCGAAATGAGTCTGAGGTCCAACACTGAAAGTTACCCAGCAATTCTGCGTCGGGTGGTTGAGGAAAAACCTCAGAAAAAACCCCAACCAGGAATCTAACCAGGGCCTGCTCGTTTCACGGCCAAGAAGGCTAACCATTACTCCACAGCAGTGGACATGCTGTATTCTTAGTGATGGTGAGTAATCATCGCAGTTCAGATTGTTAAACTAACAGCTAAATCAAAATAATATCTCTACATTCAATAGTTACATGAAATTAGTTTTAGCTTGCTTTATGTTGTCGTAATATAGGTAGATTTTGTATCTTTTTTTTTATAAATTTATATTAGATAAACTAAATGCAATCTATTTTCACTAAACTCTTTAATCTTCAATAGCCTAACAGCCTGTAGAGTTCACTTACTCTCCTTAGACATGCCTTGCTATTTTATCATTTAAAAGGAGAGAAAGCTTTAATTTAAGAACTGGACTTCTATTATCTTGCTAATGTCAAAATACATTTTAAATGCTAAAAATTGGTTGGTTATAGAGGGTTTCATTAGAAGATTTTGCTCGAGCGCAATAATGGCTAACAGATAAGATGCTAGGTAGTGTACGGGAATGGGAGCTGTTTGCTGGGCTTAATGTCACCAAGGAAAAGTACTTGGTCAGTTGGAACAAGCATCTCACACTCGGTGCTAGTGATATGCTGTCAAAAATCCTGTAATAAGTAGAGCTGGGATCTTTATGTAGCAATATACAGCAAAATATGTATGTAAATTGGCCTATGCAGTAAAACACAGTTAAATATGTGGTTTAATTCATAAAAGAATATGTAATATTATATAGGTAAACCAACTATTTTATTAAATAACATGTATCATGCTTACAGTGTGATGACAGAAATTGAAGGATTACTTGCACTTTGCTGCACAATATACATTGTATACATTTCAATATTTTCTGGGAGCCAATAATTGCCGCTTGTTGGAAAGAATTTGCTTGTTGATAGAAAATGTCCTTTCCTGATATCTTTTCCATGACACACGAGTCACTGGAGCGTATTTTAACAGAAAGATTTCCTTTGAGTACATGGCACACACTGACAGACGTTGAATATCTTGGCTTTCGCAGCTACTGTAAAATGGGCTGACTTAATACACTTGGGGGTGACTTGATACGTTTTGTAGGCTGATGTTTCGAAACGACACGCTGGAGGGACTTTATACATTTTGTAAGTTGATATTTCGGTTCCAAAACATAACTTACGAAACGTATCAAGTCTCCCCAGGTGTATCAAGTCACCCCGTTTTACGGTACCATGACACTACACACGTCATTACAGAATTCCTTTTTTTTTACTGGTAGGATTCTGCATCTCCGTTACAAGCTACGCTTCTCTGATGCAGTCATCTGATTCATTGAGCACTAAGTCCATCTACCGCGAAAGGAAGATGATCAGGATGGAGAATTTATTACATGAACTACCAGGGTGCCAATTAACTGGGGAGATGGGGGGGATTTCCCCCGTTGGAAAGTTATCCCCTCCCCATAAATTCATATTAACATCCCTGCTGGGGATAACTTCTATCCCCCCCTCACAAAATATGATTTTATTATTTTAATATACACTTTATAAAGTATAAAGTAAGCAAGAAAATAATATTGATATATTATCACTGGCAAGCTGACAACAATCAATAACTTAGGAATTATACATCTTAGCTTAAGCCTATTCATGGATATAATTGTTATTATGATTAAAATGCAAGACAAACAACTCAGTGTGATCATGCGTTGAGCCGTATCAAATAACGATAATGATAATTTTATGTGTGGTATTCTCTATCTAGGATTCTATTCCCCCCTCATCAGAAATTTTAATTCGCATCCTGTGAACTACAATAATTAATTAATATATTAATAATAGTTCATAAAATGAAATAAATAGGTACTGGTAGTAATGTTTAGCAAAGCGTGGGTCATTGATACAATAGAATTAAACAAAATAATTTAGAAATATCTACCACAGCAATATTTCGCAGTGGATTTAGACCAATGCTGAACTTCTAAAAAATAATTCATTTTACTATTTTCTTCATACTAAATTTTGAATAAGAAAAATAGATAATAACTTGCTCGGGCAACATCTTCAGTACCACACCAAATGCATTTGGTTATGGCATAATGTATGTGTATTATGTTATTTTATTGTTTGTTTTCCAGTGGCACTCCTTCCATTGATTTGTATAATTTGTTTTCTCTTTCAAGTGAAGTCCAGCGAAGTCACTTCTCTCATACATCACATATAAATTTCTTACATCCATATTGTCTATTTTTATATACTTCTGACTGACTAAAGTTATAAATTTCCTAGAGCCAGAATTCGAAGCAGGTTAGGCGTCCTTCACAAAGTCAGGCTCCTATATTAAGAAACACTTGAGTGACAGTTACAGAAATATAAGTACTGTCAAGTGAACAAGAAACTGTTTCGGAGAGACAGACTGGGATTACACATAGCTGAAGTTGAAATAAAGTTGTGAAATGTATTTGTCAGGAATGGGCCAGAGTGGTGGCGTCTGCGCAGCGAGTTTCAGCGAGGACTGAGCAGACCTCAGAAAGTCAAGTCCTACTTGCCTCAAACTGATCAAATCATCCAGGAGTTCGTGGACCAGCTCGAGGACAGACAGTGTCAGGACTTCCTGCCTGAGTTATCCAGGCTCTTCTTGGAGTGTATGTACAAACCAGGATTAGCAGATTTTGAGATAACTAGGATATGAAAGAGTCTTCAGATAAACAAGTAAATCTCAAGTATAAAGATAAAGTACACTTTTCGTGCTAAATATCATAAACCAAGCTATAAATGTAGCAATGAGTATTCACATGCCAACGTAGGATGAAAACTAATTGTGATGTTTTCTTAAGATGAAAGGAGCGACAGTAATTTTAGAATGTGCTCTTGTGTGTTTTAGTATCAGGCCTCGTTGCGTTCGATATTCGACTTGGAAGCTTGAGCGAAGAGGAGCACAAGAAAGGGTCATATACTTCTCGAATAATGGAGGCTGCCTTAACGACCAACAGCAGCATATTGGCTACGGACAATGGACCACAATTATGGCGATATGTGGACACTAGACTATATAGAAGACTCAAGAGGGCACAAGAGTTCATGGAAAAGTGAGTTACATGTTTATGCATTTAGAGTCCAGATTATTGCAAGGTGTAGAATCAGACTAGCACTTCTATTATCTTCTGTAGTGATGAGCAGCATCTGTAGTATAGTTTTCTGAATATTTTGAATCTTCATTTCAACAGTTTATACTAAATTGTCATACTGTTATCAAAAGTTTTTATTTTATTTTATTGGGTTATTTTACGACGCTGTATCAACATCTAGGTTATTTAGCGTCTGAATGATATTGTGACAGCTGCAACGGGGTTCAAACACGCGTCTGACAGGGCGCGCGGCAGACGAAACGCTGGTGTGGGGAGTATCTGCATGCTGAAGGGCAGAGGGGGTGTATTACGTCAACGCGACGAGGGGAGGCTGCGCGCGCAGCTGCTACTTGCGGAGTGAAGGGGGGAACGGACCCTCCCGAATCTTCCAGAGAAGTCTGTCCGAAGTGGAGATATCCAGATAATTCGAGAGGACACCTGTAGAAATTTCTCGTAACTATGATTTTGCTATAAAAGAAGAAACGCGAGCGAACTTGAGCAGTTTTCAGTTTATTCAGTCAGTGAGTAAGCCAGAGCAAGCAAGCCAGTCTTGTGTACCGGAGTTCGACTCGAGTGTGCGTCCGCAACTGTGTCAGCATCCGAAGGCCTGAGTTCGAGTGCAGTGGACCGGAGTTGGAGGGACCTGAGTTCGAGCGCAGTGGACCGCAGTTGGAGGGACCTGAGTTCGAGTGCAGTGGACTGTCTCTGAAAGTCTGTGGTTCGAGATACTGTGAACTTGAGTGACTGAACTAGAAGAACTGTGAACTGAGAACTGACAGTTCTGATTTGTAAATAGTGCTTTGTAAATATTAGTTAAGATTAACAGTTCATTGTTGTTCGTAATAGTCCAAGTAAATTGTCATTGTCGTCAGTGGAGTGCACTAACGAATACTGTGTTACTGTGTGGAGAGCAAATCCTATTGTTGGGATAATGAAACTACATTGTTGAGTTGAAATAAATTTACAATATGAAGGTGATAATGCCGGTGAAATGAGTCCGGGGTCCAGCACCGAAAGTTACCCAGCATTTGCTCGTATTGGGTTGAGGGAAAACCCCGGAAAAAACCTCAACCAGGTAACTTGCCCTGACCGGGATTCGAACCTGGGCCACCTGGTTTCGCGGCCAAATGCGCTGACCGTTACTCCACAGGTGTGGACTCAAAAGTCTTAACAGTACTTCTCATACAGGTATCTTGTTATATAAGAAGATACTTGGATATAATTAAACATTTAAATTATGAATGTTTCAAAACCAGAGTAAAAACTATTTTGCTTCAGTCCATGCCTTTCAAAATTACTGATTTTTTACATTAAAGCCATAAAATAGATTACCTACCTTCATTACTGTTGCACATAATTTTTCCCCTAACATTATTAATAATAAATATACAGAATAACTAAGATGAAGTCTCTTGGCTCTTACAGGATCAATCACTCTCCTAATAATGTTAGTTATTATATTTATTTTAATGTCTTTGTAAACTGAAAATTTAATATGTATCTTGTTATTTATTGTATCTTTTGGTAGTTTTACTATTTCTTTGAAGGACTTAAGTATGTCAAAATTAAATTAATACTAGAAATCTTATTTTGTGTGTGTGTGTTTTCGTATGAGTATCTACTGACGAACCTTTGATCTGAAATAGATTATACAGGGAATAAATAAATACAATACAATACATTCAGCTAAATAAGGGGATCCAGTGTAATAATTAAAGGTGTTTGTTGCCCAATTACGGTGTGAGGTGTTATTTACTTGAAGTGTAGTAAAACAGCAATTAACTTAGTCATTTATTCTTTAGATGTTTTTAATCTTGTGCACACTGTCCAATTATGTCAGCATATTGTTACAAAGACGGTTCAAACTAGGGATCACTATTTCTTTCCTGCAGTCCTGGATCAAGAAAAATCAACAGAGTTTAATATCTCACTTCGACTATAATATTTATACACATAGGTGACATAATTAGTCTGTTAAAAGTAGCACAAATAATTTATACATGGGGGACTGAAAATATTGTTGTCTATTCATTTTCACCACTCACAAACTACCTCATTTAAAAATAGTGGGTCTATTATGATGCTACAAAATTTTACTTATTTTGGGGAAAATTCATACTTCTTGATAACAAAGAAAAAGTGTCTTTGATATACTATCTTTGTTGTTTATTTCTCTGTCTGTCTGTCTGTTTGTCTCTGTCTTAGCCCAACTGTCTACAATATATTCATTGTTTTACTGAATTTTGTCTTGAATCCTTGAACGGATTAGGTTGTTATTCAGTATTAATGAGTGTTCAGGAAGTCAACTTTTTTAATCTGTTGGAGACTATGAACACATGAATAAATCCTGATTAATAATACATATATATTCAGGAAGTACACAATTTAAATGTCAAATTTTCTTTTTGTAAGTAAAAAATGGTGATTTAATCTATTTTAGTTCTATTGAGGTTTTTGAATCATGTGTCCTATGTAGAAAAAGTTCATCAGGTGTACCACCAACCTCTGTGCAGTTCTTTTGACATTAATGTCTACAAAATGATAGTAAATAATGTACACCTTTTTTTTATAAGAAAGTTTATGCAATTCATTTAATTTTTCTAACTTAAGTTAAAGTCCGATATTTTAAGTGTTGGCATCCTGAATAGAACAAATTTTCAGTAAATGTTTTAAAATATAATTTCTGTGCGTTTTTTTAGGATTGCTGTGGAATTGGTGCAGAAAAAAGTGGAGTCCATGTCACGAACTGCACCCAGCATGCATGAATCGCAGTCGTTGTTGGAACAATATTTGTCGAGCAAAAGTTTGGACGAGAAAGATGTCACTGGCATGGCAGTTGACATGTTACTAGCAGGCATTGACACAGTAAGACGGTTGTTATTGTTATCCTTCTATTTCTCCTACTCTTCCTCCTCCTCCTCCTCCTCTACCATTTTTTCCTTTGTCTTGTTCTTCTTATGACTATTTTTCTTATGCTCATTGTTAGGTTCCTTCTTTTGAATTTTTCTAGACATAATTTGTTAACGATATTTCTCCGCAATTGGATAATTCATTTTTTGACACCAGTGAAGGTATACTGTACCAGTGTATATGTCACAATCCTTGATATTGACATTAAAAAGGAAATACATATGTGTTCGTTTTTGTAAGACTTCATAAAACCTAAATGGCTCTGGAAAGTTCTTTTACGCTGAAAATAAGTTAAAATAGTTCATATCAAAAAGTGACCAAGTTATTTTACATAAGGAACTGTCTTATACTAAAAAAATTTTTTTCAGATATGATTTAATTAATTAATACAAGTTATTATTCATGCATGATACTATTTTTTGTGATGTGGAAATTATATGTTTTAATTAAACAGATGAATATTCATAGAATTGACTTTGATTTAATTGTTTGTTTTTCAGAATCCTTTGTAATATTCATAGTTTAAAGTGAATAGACTGGCTCGAATTATAAATTTAATATCTGTTCACTGCTTGTAGGAGTTCAATGCTTTTAGTGCCAAGAGTGTGTATATATATCGGATATTGATGCACTGGTTGTAAGTTTTCTTTGTTAGTTTCTTATAACTTTCATTTATCTACAACATGTCAGTTTTCAACGCTTCTATGGCTTTAAACTAGTAGTTAACTGAAATTGAAGTATAAATTATGTAGTTTTATGAATACATAAATTGGACAAGGAATGAAAATTTATTGCTTCTGACGCCATACTAGTACGTCTTGAAAACCAGGAATCAGGAGCTGCTGTTGTCCTGTGAATTGTGCAGTTTATCATAAGTTAAAGTGGTACATCATCTCGAGAAAATGTAACAAGTGCCACTTTCATCTTCGTACTTGACATCATGGGCAGACATCTCCTCAAATTGAATTTTATATTAAACTTTTCAATAAAAAATCCTCATAGCAAATAATGTCACATTATTTCATCTTTAAACAAAAATTTTAAGCAGAGCAACAAAAAGTCTAACCTGAGAACTCTGTTCAGGACAAGATAAAACTTGATATGGCTTCCTGGAGATAACTGCTCTGTCTTCGCATATGCCTCACGTATAAGAATTACGCCTTTTATTGAAACAGACTGTCCAAGAAAATAGTACAAATTACTTGTAGCTAGCTTATGGCTGCTGTTGACCTGTGATGTCTGTGTTGGATCTGAGTGATCAAACATCTGAACAGTTTTTAATCACATCTTTGGAACTCACAAATTTAAACTATGTGATGAAAGAGACTCTCCAAATTTTGAAAATTTTCATTGATCCCCTCTATACATATAATTTTATTATTATCACTTAATATTTAATTACTGGTAGCTATAAAAATGAACCACCTCAATTGAATGACTCTGATTGCCTTAAATCTCTAATGGTGAAGAAATTTTGATGTGAGTGTAAATATGAGTATGATATAATGATGAAGATATGGTACTGTAAAAGTAATGCTATTACCGGTACCTATGAGGTGCATCCATAAAGTAACTTTCCCACTCGTCCCACAGCTAGCAAACCATATGTTGCGCGAAGCGACTGCGTGTACGTGATAGAGTAATGTCGTGGCATGGCGCATGCACTAGCGAAATTTCCCGAGTGCTCTCAGTAGCTTCATTGCATTGGTTGAAGATGGACGTTCCTGTTCCAGCTCCCACCGCATGAAGTGCGGTCAGTAATAAAGTTTTTGAATGCACAGGGCATAGCGCCGATTGCAATTGATCGTCAGCTGTGCCAGGTCTATGGGCAAGCAGATGGTGAGTTGCTGCTGTAGAAAATTTTCAGCAGGATGCCAAAATGTGCATGACGAGGAGCGCAGTGGGAGGCCAACCATCATCACAGACGACCTTGTGCAGCAACGTACCATCTGCTTGCTCATGGCATTAGGCCCATAGACCTGGCACAGCTGACGATCAATTTCAATCGGCGCTATGCCCTGTGCATTCAAAAATTTTATTACTGACTTCACTTCACGCGGTGGGAGCTGGAATAGGAACATCCATCTTCATCCAATGCAACGAAGCTCTGAGAGCACTCGAAAAGTTCCGCTAGCGCATGCGCCATGCCAGGACATTACTCCATTATGTACATGCAATCGCTTTTCACAACATATGGTTTGCTAGCTGTGGGACGAGTGGAAAAGTTACTTTATGGATGTGCCTTGTATCTTAAAATATGAGCACTATAGTACAAAGGGAATTATTATCTGTCGTAGTAAAAATTCTCTTGCATGTACAGTATACAGGGTGTTTAAAAAATACGGGGCATAATTTCAGGTATGTATTTCCCACATGTTGACAATCAAAATAGTTCATTACAACATGTGTCCGGAAATGCTTTATTTCCGCAGGTTGTTGCCGTCAAAGGAGACATTAAGAGGGCACTCTGACAGTTCATTCCGAGGCGAAGGTTACATTCAGTGTTGTGTAGGCGTTAGACTGTGCGACATGTATTCAAATCAAGAGCTGGCAGAGATACACTTCATGTACGGTAAGACGGATGGCAATGCTGTGCTGGCTTGTCGTTTGTACCAGGAGAGGTACCCACAGCGACAATGTCCAGATCGGAAGACATTTGTACGTCTCCATTACCGTCTGTGCGAGTATGGCAAATTTAACTCTCCTGGTTTGGGAAGGGGACGACCAAGATCTACAACTCCAGAAGTACAGGAGGAGATTCTGGAGGCTGTGAACATGACTCCTTCTATCAGCACACGAAGGGTAGCGTTGCAAGTCAGTGTTCCTCATACGACTGTCTGGGGACTGTTGAAAGAGTATCAATTGTATCCTTATCATTTGCAACGTGTACAGGCCCTGTCACCAGCAGATTACCCTGCACGAGTTAGGTTCTGTCAGTGGTTCTTGCAGCAGTGTGGAGTAAATCCGAACTTTCCTGCCTTAGTATTATTTACAGATGAAGCACAGTTCAGCATAACAAATTTCCACAATCAGCATGTATGGGCGTATGAAAACCCACCTGCAACTGTTCCATCTCATCACCAGGTGCGGTTCTCCCTCAACATGTGGGCCGGTATCATTGGTGATCGATTAGTTGGACCCCATGTACTTGTAAACAGACTTACGGGGCAGGCGTACACAAACTTCCTGGAAAACAACATACCTCATGTTTTAGAAGACACTCCACTGATCAATCATCAACACATTCACTTCTTGCATGATGGCGCTCCTGCACACTTCAGTCGTACGGCTCGCCAGTACTTGGATCGAAGGTTTCCTGATTGATGGATAAGTAGAGGTGGCCCAATTGCTTGGCCTCCACGCTCACCTGATCTGAACCCTCTCGATTTCTACTTGTGGGGCCATTTAAAATCATTGGTTTATTTGTCTCCGGTGCCTGATTTGGAATCCCTTCGGAATCGAATTGTGGCATGTTCTGAGGACATACTCAATACTCCTGGAGTTTGGGATCGTGTTCGCAGGTCATTGAGACATCGATGTGAGGTCTGTATTCAAGCAGGAGGTGGACATTTTGAACATCTTCTGTAATGACAACAACCTGCGGAAAGAAAAACGTTCCAGTGAATTTCAATGTTATGAAGGCCATAACTCGGAAATGAAGCATTTCCGGACACATGTTGTAATGAACTATTTTGATTGTCTACATGTGGGAAATATATACCTGAAATTATGCCCCGTATTTTTGAAACACCCTTATATGTGTATGCGTGTGAGTTATACAGGAATGATTGGACCTGATAATGAAGTAAGTTTATGTGAACTTAGGTCCATTGTCTGAATTACAACTTTTCCATTCCATGTCTGTATGTATATCAAGTGGCCTTCTTTTACACTAATACATGCTTCGCATGTTCTACGTGAGAATCTAGTATGGAATAAATAAGTAATATGAGATGTCTTCAAAACAAAGATGCATGATGGGACTGACACTCATTAAGGTCATTTAGTAGAGAATAGCACACTGCATGCTCTCCTCCCCTCAATTTACTTGGTTATATTCTTTGTACATACTTCAGGCGGCTTTTGTATATCAAACACCTGTTCTTGATGTAAACATTTCCTGCAATCATGGATGTCACCATATTTGGGATACTGTCTGACTACGGCAAAATGTGAGGTAGTATTTTGAAAGAAGAGGTCACTTCGAACATTACATATGAAGTGTAGACATGAAGATGGAGGAGCTGTAGCTCGAATGAGACTTGTGTTCGGATCTAGTTTCATATTAATGTATTTAATTCTCAAGGCAGTAGAACATGCTCCCGAAATTTGATCACATATGAAGAGTCCACTGCAAGAATAATGGATGTCATTTGGAATACATTTTGGAGAAGCAATTGAAAGTTTGAAATGCTTAGTGCTCAAAGCTTAACTGAGATTTTCCGATAATTACTGGACAATGACTATCAGTGTTAATGCCATATGTGTCTCTATGTACATTCTATATGTCTTAAGCTATGCATTGACAGTCTTGGTTCATTTTCGACAAGAAAGTGACATCCATCATTCTTGCTGTGGACTCTTCATATGTCAAGAACTTTCCATATAATTATATGTGGTTTTTATATGTTAGTGCTACCACGCTCGCGTGCCTGTGCATGTGAATATGCGCGTGCACGCGCGCGTGTGTGTGTGAAATAGAAAAAAAAGAGAATAGCATAAAAACATTAACTCTACTGTAATTATAAAGTGTGTTCTATTGCTGTGTTGATTGCAGACAACTAACTCATCAAGCTTTGCGTTGTATCACTTGGCAACTAATGCTGACAGTCAGGCCAAACTGCACGAGGAGGCGTGCAGGCTGCTGCCTGACATCAGGTCTCCTGTCACCAAGGACGTCCTGGCACAGGCACAATACACAAAAGCCGTTCTCAAGGAATCCTTCAGACTTAACCCCATATCTGTCGGGATTGGGAGGATTCTGGCACAAGATGCCGTGTTGTCAGGATACTTTGTGCCAAAAGGGGTGAGTGTTAGATATGACAAGTGTGTTTATAGTAAGGTACAATTGTTTAATGTTGTCTAAGTCATGTGACATAATTGATATTTGATGATGGCAGTATAATGTATGCATTTATTATCTGTGGGAAGTGTGTTTATGATTGTTATATTTTAAAGCTTGTGTAAGGAAGATTAACAGCACTTTCAGTGATCAGTTTGACAGAAAAAAAATTTACAAGTGATTAAATTGATGTCCTATAATTTTGAATCCATAATTATGTTCTGCCGTTCAAACGTTAGTTTCAATGTGTGCAAAGAGAAACTGGATCTTTACTAGTCTCCCAGAAGTCACTTCGAGAGAAAAGTTGCATAATGAATTAAATTTACCGACTTTTGTCTAATTCATTTCTTCATTTCAATTTTTGTCAAGTTCAGTAAACACCAGTACAAACGTTCGATTTCAAAGTCAGCTATTTGCAGTGCAGTCAAAAACGTACCTAGCCATTTGGATTTTTCATTTTCTATTGTTTTCCTGTGGGCTTCCACCTAAAGCTTCAAGACATATATTGGAATGAGAGCTAGAAGAAATAAATGACGGACTAATATATTTCCTGATAACTTAGCTTTTTCCAAATTTACATTAATTTCTTTTGGCTGTTGTGCTTTCAGCTAAGATTTCAGAGGAGTTAGGGTTCGAATTCTGATTCATAGAGAACGAAACTTACTAAGTCTCGCGTTCATCTCCTGAAGACTGTGAGATAAGGTTCTGTTGACAGGAGATCAATATGCGCCAAGGTGTGGCCAAACGAACTGTGCCTTATGGATTAATACTTAGCTGTAGTTTCTCTGAATAGGTTATATTACTTTTCGATTTTGTCCCTTCTAAATTCTTAACGATATGAGACAAATGGCTAACATACTTGGAAATTACATAGCTAGGCATTTCAATTATTCTTTTCTGCCTTCATTTTTTCCGCCTTGAATCTTGAATATCGAATTTGCACAAAAAAAAGTCTTGGAAATGTTTCGTTATACGTACAAGAGTAGGACTAATGGATGCTCATAATATGATTTGACGTAAATAAAACATTAGTACCTAAGTGAATTAAATAATTTTCTCAGTACCGGTAGCAATATCTTGACAAGTTCATTTTTTTTAACCTGGCATTTCTTCCCAGCTTCTTCTGACCTAAGAATGTTAAAATTATAGAAAGGTTAGATACAAATCAGGCACAGCAGATAAATGATGACAAGCGAGCTAAATATGTACCTTGCCTTCCATACCTAAGTGAAAAATATAGCATTTCCCTTTACAACTTGGGTGTTACAGACTTACTATTTGGAGCGAGGAGATGTCTACCACAATTCACATGTAATATTTTTAACTCTCTTAATATCCCCATTTATGAGATTCAGAAGATTGTGGTGGAAATTCTGAAGACCTCTTTTCAAATTTTACACAAACATACAAATTTTTGTTGAAATGTACAAAACGGATATTCATATCACTTTTCTTTATATATTTATGTTTACAATTCCGGATCCCAGTGGTCACCCTCACTTGAGGACGGATGATTGTGAATAAATCTTAATAGCCATAGGCATATTATATGGCTTTAGGTATTTATGTACGATACTTCTGAAATTTTTTTACAATGTGTTATAAGCTCTTGATTTCATGAAACTTTGACACAGGCGTACAGAGAAGGAGTAACGAGAAAAGGAAACTCTGAAGTCCAGTCACATGTAAGAGTCATATCCTTAAGCCACAACTGAAGAAACTTGCAGGCTTCATATAGAGCATTAGTTACTGGAACATATTTATTATTTATATTTTCTATGCAAAATGTGTTAAAAGTAGCCCACACTTTACTGATTGCTTGACACACAAGAAATGAAGTACCTAAATAAAGAAATTGCACAGAATAGTAAATATATATATATATATTACGCGTACCAGTACCTGTAAGTCAACACGTAAGTTTATATAAATTCAGTCTAACATAGAAAGGGAAACAATAAAATTTTAGTGACGTTATTTCTTGGGTGCTTCTTCTGCCATATTTCAGATTCAACATCAGTCAGAGAATCTTATTTACTTATATACTCGTATACTTATATTATACGTCCGTCCAAGTGGTTATGTCGCAGGATCATTGAAATAGAGGAAATCACGTGACAGTTATTTACTTAATGGGATCCTTTTTTTTAAGTTATTTTAAACAATTGTATAAATGTATTAACGAAATACATAATATATATGTGTAGTTTATATTTCATTGGGGACTCATCAAGCAATCTGTCTTAATATTTTGGAACTGAGTAGAAGTTTCTGCTGCAGACGGTGGTTGTGACGCAGAACCAAGTGACATGCCGTTTAGAAGAGCACTTTACCGATGCCAGTAGGTTCATGCCCGAGCGCTGGATCAAGGGACACCCATTATACACGCCTGTCAGCCCCTACCTGGTGCTGCCATTTGGCCATGGCCCCCGTACGTGCATTGCTCGTTGGCTGGCAGAACAGAACCTGCACACATTGCTACTCAAGGTCTGTGACATTTCTACCAATTACTGTTACCTGATTGTTAAAGAATTATTTTAAATTATGATTAATATAACCCTCTACTTAATTTATCTCTCGTCACATATTTTCTTTTACCATAATCTGCCTGTCTTTTGACTCACACAGTATAGAGTTTCAACATTTCATTTGAATTGCTGTACCTGTTTTTTTATACATATGCTGTAATGTACAATTTGAATATTTTATCTAAATTTCTATATCTGTAATAAAAATTTTTGTTGGTTGTTATAGGTAACACAGAAATATTGTACACGTATAAGGGTTCTGCATTAACTTTCACTTCTTAATAGTGGATTTACTTTTCTTACAGCCAAATAGACTTCATAAACTTGAACCATTTGGTGGTATCTCTTACATACATAGAGGCGGGGAATATCCAGGCACAGAATGTGTTACAAAGATGCGAGGGATGCTAAGTAGATATTCAAAATAAATAAACTATAGTTTTGCACAGTGAACGGTAGTTGAATTGAAAATTTTAACCTGGAAATTATAAATTTCATAAAATTAAAAGGTGATCAGTTTATCACAACATTTAAGTACCGTAATTCAAATTACAGTCTCATTGCTTGATTTGATTTTAAGAATGTCAGTACAAAAAACAAAGATAATTTACATATAAACTGCTAATATGTGAAGTACCATCTCACTGGAAGTGAGTGCTTTACGACAAATATATTTCATATCTTAACATATCATATCAACTGCTGTAAACTGTGGCATCTGTAACTGGTAAAATACAGGCAACAAATAAGAAATGTTGGCTTTATTAGAATGTTGAGATAACTCAGTGGAGTCAGGCTTTCTGTTTCTACTCCTGTGTCATTGGTTCCTTTAATGTTTTAAAAATATTTTCTTCCTTTTCTTCAATTCCTGTATTTCCTCTTACTCTTATTTTCTCTTTCATTTTTCTTTCTCTCCTTCTTCAGCATCATCTCCATGTTCTCCTTCCTCTCCCTTATTCTTCTGATCATCATCTTCGTCTTGCTTATTTCTCTTCGCCTTTTTCTCCCGTCTGTTCTTTTTCCTCACTTTTAAAGATATTCCTTTTCACAGATTTATGTATGTTTGTAAAGAATTAAAGTGATGATTCTTTCCTGAATATGACAGTGTACTTTTTGTTAGGTGTACCAGATGAAAATGATTTAAGGAATGTATGAAAGAAATTAGCTCTGACGTTATACATATTGTGGGTATCCACAAGTGAAACTTTGCTAATATGTTGTGAAAACTAAAAATTTTGTGTCACATTTTCTAATGATGTGCTATGTAACATTCCAGACATAAGTTTGAAAACATGGCATCAATTAACAAAACTACTGATGCAGAGTGTAATATGTATTATATTTATAGTAGGTACCGGTAGTATGAAGGTTGAAAGCAGATCATATATTAAGAATATTAGGTAGGCCTACATTTACAGTTGAGAGAAGTAATCATCCTGTTATTGACAAGTTCTTTAGTAATTTCTTAACTGTTTGTGGCTCAGTGAAATACAGTATAAAAATGCTTTATTTCTTCTCAGTGCGTATACATTTATTCATTCATTCATTCATTTATTATATTCCATAGATATTACATGAGCAGTGAAGCTTTAAGATGTGGAACAAGTCAAAATTTTACAATATTACAATTACAATTTTTAGAAATTTTTACAATATTTTACAATTTAGTAATTTTCTACAATGATGAGGTGAGGTCCGAGGATTCGCCAAAAGATTACCCGGCATTTGCCTTTTGGTTGGGGAAAACCTCGGAAAAACCCAACCTGGTAATCAAACCAAAGGGAGGAAATGAAGTGATGCCAAGGACTCGCCTTAGACATTTAAAGCTGCAGTCCTACTTTATTCTAAATAATTAATTTTACTTAAGTTGCAGATTTCTTTATCATCTTACAGAAACTGTAAGATTCCATTATACAGACTTTAATAAAATGTAAACAAAAGTCTGTGAAAATACTGTCACGATTTCATACATTTCTCGAACTGACTTGAAATTTTTCATTATCCTCTTAACTAAAACTAATATTAATTCGATGATGCTAATGGTTAGAAACATAGTCATACTATGTAGAACATTTCACTATAATGGATTATATCAGTGTGAAGATGCAGCACGCATTCAGGTACTGTACCTCAGAAAAATATTTTGCTAAAAGTTTGTATAACAAGTAAATCAAATACATCCGTAAATACTTCTCAAATACCAGACATTGTTGTACAATCAGAAGTTAATAAATTCTTTATAGTATCCATCCTCTTTTACAGTGTATGAGATTTCACTATCACTGACTACAGAAACTCATGCTGTCACTAAAATTGCTTTTGATATGTATGCTTAATGTATTTGATAAAAATTGCAAGTACGAAACTTTGTGTAAACAGAAAATTCTCCACTTCAAAAGCGGGAATCCAAGAAAATCTAACAAAAGAAGAATTTCTCTTGGCTAGGTTAGTTTTCTCCCACTGATAACAAATTTTCATGGTACATATAATACATATCTGTTAAGTGTGTTTCATTGATGATGTTTTGTGTGTGCAACATTGCATCAGTGGTAATCTCCCTTTTCAATGCAATTTAGAAACTGAATACTTCACAATTAAATGTTATTGCGCAGAAATTTTAGGAGATGTCTTTAATTAAATTACATAGTTTTGGAAGTATGAAAGCCACTCACATCTTCACGCGACACTGATTCACATTGTTGTTCAGTTATTCACTTGATATGTTTACAGATGATACGACGGTACAAAATTGGTTGGGCTGGAGGCGACCTGGACTGCATATCCTTGCTCATTAACAAGCCTGATAGGCCCATTCAACTCACATTGAAGGAGTGGTCGAAGTAAATTAACATGGATCATTAGCTGCAGACTCTGGAGTACATGTGTGAGGGAGGTACAGTTTTTTGCTCAAGGTATATATGAATATATTAATTTGCTTATGCATAATATAAGTACCTATTTAGAATGTTCCTTCATTTCTCAGTGACACATACAATGAATTATACACATAAGGCCATGATCAGTTCATTAATCCACTTATGAAGCATGTGTCTAATTTTTAATTGGTGATAATATATCATCGCCATTATCCTCTTCCTCCTCCTACTAATCATCACAATCATCATCATCGAGACTATAATCGTAGTAAAAATGATTATAATTATTTGTAATTTTAATCTGTTTGCCTTGTTAGTGTAATCATATATTCCTGCCTGCCTAGTTTCATGGGATTCTAAGGTTTGAAGCTGCGTTGTTTTTCTTGGGCAGTTTGTCCAGATTTAAGAAATAGAGAAGTAAAATGCCTTTAGGACATAGGTTGTATCTTTGGCAGCATAAGGAAATGTCACTGTATATAATGTGAATTTTGTGAGACTATGCAAGTTCGGAGATGGTGTTTTATATTCTTACATACCAGTACTGTACTTCGTGTCTGCAGCAAGAGTCTCAGGAAAGATTAGTTCCTCGTTCGAACTAGTAAAAATGTAGTAGCTCGTATTTTTATATTTTTTAAGACAATATCTGTTTCTTACTGGTTTTCAAAAATGAAACAAGCCTTATAAGATGATCGTGTGTATGGTTATTGTTTCATACTCTTATGTACCATACTTCATGTCTACAGCAAGAATCTCGGGAGAGAGTAGTGTCCTTGGTTGAGCTATTGAAAATTTAGTAACCTGTATTTTTACATTTTTAAGACAATTTCTGTTTCATACTAGTTTTAAAAAAATAAAACAGGCCTTGTAAGATGATCGTGTGTGTATGGAGAAAGAGAGGAAGGAGGAAACAGAAAGAGATGATAGGCTAGGAAAGAGAGAGAGAGAGAGATAAATTTGTGTGTGGATATTATGATTATTTCCTAATTTTTTATGATTGAATCGATTCTGATCAAAATTTGTAGGTAGGCCTATATTATAATACGTACTTAATAATGTTGCAGTCATATTCCTTAATTCTAAACACTGACTCCAGAAGAAATATCAAACTCAAACGAAATGTCTTAGCTCAAAATTAGAAATTTTATTTGATTATTATGCCATGCCAAAAGAACAAGTGTAAGAAAAGCACATTCCTCCAGTTACCTATAACAGTGATAAATAAGCAAACTAATGTCGTCTATTGTATGTTATAAAAATGTTGGGCTCAAATTACTACGCTTTAATTCATACAATTTTTGTTTGGATTAATATGTTTTCAGACTATGTAGTGTTTGCAAATGCAGTAATTTTTCATTTAATTTTAGAGAGCGTCCATCAAATAAATGCCGTTACATATTACTGTTAATAGATCGAACTTGACTGCCGAGGAAATAGTGTGTACAATTCTCCTGGATTGAGCACGGGAAGGCTTTATATTGCATTATATGGACAGATACCACAGGCTGAAGACACGTCAAGGTTAGAGTATTAGTATACAACTGACGTCCATTTAGTGGAGTTCACTGTAGTTCGTGGCATTAGAACAGTGAATCTCCATTTATGATACATATATTACAAACAGATCGTACAAAATGTGTCGTGCTATATTTCTACCGAAATACCATAGCGTTCAACAACCATCTGATTCAACAGTCCCGAATTTAGTTGGGGGGGGGGGGGACTGACTCATTTTTAAATTAAAAAAAGTGCATAAAACGCTTTCTAGCCGAAAAAGAACTCGATAACATTAGCTATATATATGAATATATGAAAGAGTAGATATTGAAGTTCAGTAAATCCAGATTCCCTGATTGAAGTCACATTACGTGATGTAAAGGTGGTTGTTTGGTATGCAGTTAGTGGTGCGAGAATAATTGGGCCGTTATTTTTATGATACTATCAATTCCGAAAGATGTTGAAAATATTCCTACGAAGAGAGAAAACCTATGGACATTTTCAACAGGACGGTGCAGTAGTCCCTACCATGAGACTATTTCTTGCTGTTTTACACAAGGATGTCATTAACCATGATTTCTGGTCTGCCGGGTCTCCCAACCTTAATCCGTATGGTTATTATATGTGAGGCAACCTCAGAGCAAAAATGTATGAAGGAAATTCAGATATAATAGAAGAACTTGAGAATAGTATAGTATCTACCAACTTATTGCTTCTGTCAATAGAGATGAATTTTATTCCAACATACTCATATCTAAAAATCTTTGAAAAAGATATGAAATGTGCATTAAAGATGACAGTCGTTGACAGTTTCAGCTTTATTATAAATAAGGCAATGAAATAAATTACATATGCAATGTATATAATGTTTAAGTCGCGAGATTTTATTGGCAAAACTGAAGCACTGAATCACTGCTAAGTGGCTGTTACTTTCCCATATCACTTTCTGAATAGTGCCATACTAAGCAAGACCTGTTTCCAGGAGTACTCCCGTTATAAACGAATAAGTAAGTAATATTATGTTCAAGTGCATAGGCCTACTCTATTATATTTATGATGAGAATGTGAAACAGAAAAACGGATTGGAACTCTCATGTGTAAGGGTTGATAAAAAATAGAATAGTTTAAGCTATGAGAGTTGAAATACTTAAAGGAAATAGGGAAAATAATACTCCATCCAATACAGCATTATGTATGCACTACTAGTAGTAAAACTGATGCTATTTATTTATGTGAAAAATAATATTCCATTCAATATAATATAAGTATGCATTACCGATACTAGTGGTGAAATACGTATCACCTAAGACTCATATCTTAGGTGCAACAAATTCTTCTGCTTCTAAATTCATGATGTGAATGGACGGACACAATTCTGTCAGTAAGAGTATACTCTCCAAACTAAAACTCTTTCTACAAAAAAGACGAAGTATTGCCAATCAGTGAATGCAAACAATTTTTTTTCAGTACTCCCTTACAAATTATTTGGGAAATATCGTGAATAGCATAATAAATATTATATGGAGCAGGATATGGATCTGCATGACAGAATATTAATTCTGAAAATACATTCCTTTATACAGTGAGTCTCTGAAGTCGTGCAGCAACTAATGATGTGCCTGCTTTGGCTGGACAGTGCAAGTTCGTTAGTCTCGCTGCACGTTCTCAAGAGACTGTGTACAATTGAGTGCTCCCATTTTTATATTAGTCTGTACTATATTACGCATAGAAGACATTAGATATTTATCCCAAAACGAGAATATTTAGTTAAAAAAATTTCGCAGCACTATTCAGATGTGATATACCATATCACGTTGTAATCTTAATAATTAGCATTTGGTGTGAAGGAAGTATGTTTTTATAATTCTGTTATATCTTCACATTAGCATTCAGAGGAATGACTTTGTAACTATGTTATTCTTTGAATTGGCACATAATTACATGTTTACGTTTTGTATTTATGCTAGATACATACATTTGTAGCATTAAAGAATAACATTTGAAATATTATTGATGTCTTATTTTCCTGTGTAATCTTTCTTAATTCAGAACATGTTTTGATTCCTTTCCACTCCCATGCATCTGTGATGTGCAGTTATGCCTAGACTTCAGCCTCACTCTATCTGATATAGGGTGGTTTCAAAATTTGGCACAACACACATTTTTACCTTTTTCCACCTGGAGAGATGAGCGAAAAATCGAAGATAGCAACATCATGACTTCAATTTTTTTCAGTGTCTGTGAATAAATATAGTAATTCTATTCATATATACCTAATTACTTTCTTTGGCACATAGCATTCATTTCATATGTGATCAGCTAGTTCTTCTAAACACAAAAGATAACATGAAATATAAATATAGGTACTGAAATATAGTAACAGTTACCAATTTATCACAATTCTGAGACCTGTCTAGAAGTTCATGAATGGACTGCATTAGCAGTTGAGAATGCAGAAAACTTGTTTTATTGTTATCCATATTTTATTGAAAGCTGTTTATATTTTACAGTGAAGTGCAAGTTTATATAAATGTTTTTCAGTACTTGAGACGAGGATGAATGACTCAGAGAAGATATTTCTCAACGTGTTGCCAACTGCTTGCTTGTCGATGTTCTGAAAGAAAACGAGAAATTAAGAATGTATTACTGTGCGAAAAATTTATGTCCACAGAGGTCGAGATATCAAATGTAAACATGATGGAAATTTATAAAAAATTGGTGGCTAGTTGAGAGATTATTCTGGAGTTCACTAGAAGATTCTTTGTTGAGAGTCAAGAGCTGTGCAGTTCACGTTTCTCACACTCGTTGATTTTGAAAATATATGACAATAAACTTGCTACGTTCTCTTTTAAAATGAGTGTCAAGAACCACTCGCTTATGTTATACATAAGTCTAAGCAGCGAGTTGGTCACTTGCAAGAAAATACCACGGAAATGACAATTAAAAGAGAATGGAGAAAAGCGGGAAATATATGAGAAACAAGAAAGCTTAATTTGTGAAAGGAAGTGATAAGTATAATAATAATTGAAACTTTTAAGAACGAAGCAGGCACACACACACATCATTACTTATCAATACCTGCCTGCTTCAGACTTGTGAAGCATGTTCGTGTTATTGATACGTACATGAACCATCTTACTGATTTCTGTGATCAACTCATTTGTTCCATGTTCAAGATAGACAAACACGAAATTTCAGGGAATGCTAAGCTTAAGTTTTTGAAGTCAGTGGTTGGATTTGCCATTCTCTGCTACCTATATTGGACAGTTTCTATTAGTCTTGACCATATTTATTGGTATGAAGACTAGAAATCTAAAAGTGGAATCATAAAAAAATGTTGCACAGTTAAGAAAAAAAAAAAAGAAAAGAAAATCATTGAAAATAACAGCATAATATTGGGTTATAGGCAGAAATGAAATTATGGTACATTTTCGTGCCAGTGTCTTAATTATGGTATGTAGTACATTGTGTCATACGGAACAGTTGATGTTGCTTACATCCGCTCTAAGAGTAACATAACATTCAGTATATTGAGACCCAACATATGAGAACTGTGTGCATATATTACAGCTCTGCTTGTTTAATGAATAAGAAGAAAGGAAGAGCTCTGCAAGGAAGTAATTTTACAATACTGTATTAACACAACAATTTAAAATAAATTTTAATTTGCAGCATTTGTAAACTGGAAACTTTGCTTGCAATTCTTATGTGGATGTTTCGCTCCTGTTGCAAATATAGTCAATTTGCAACACATCTTTTGTATGTGTCTTTCAGTCAAACTGAGAAATCTGAGCAATAAGTTCAAAGAAAATTAACTATTCAAGTCAGATCAGAGAAACACATTTGGTACCATAAAGTAGTAAGCAAATGATATCATCAGATCTGACAAAATAATTAGAACTAATGCATTGCAAACTGTAGAAATAATTTAAAGTATTTCAAAAATATGTTGGATGATGCTGGAATTCGGATATCGTAACGTACTTTGACTAAATGGTTAAAGGAAATGGAACTCAAATCTGCCACCTCTTGAAATAGTTGAACGACTCCATATGCTAAAAAAATACAGAAAACTGAACAGAACTAATCGAAATAAAGTTTTTACTAAACTTTAGGTACCATGTTATTCAGTGGCGTAACTTACACCCTCGCAGACCCCGCGTTGCGGAGGGGGGGGGGGCTCCGAGGCCAGGGGGGCCCAAAAGCATTCAGTGGTTACTGACACATATTTGAAAATGAGTGCGAATTACAGTTCAAGGCCCACATTACGTATTTTCCATAACACATAGCACTCTTTTTATTCTCTGGCATATGGAAATCTGTGATAATGACCGCCATCACTGGACTCTAGGATGTGCATACAATGATCCAACTGGCAGTACTTCTCATCGTACATCCCCATCGATTGCCGACGCCAACATTGAAAATCTGAGAGTGATTTTTATGGATGGAGACATTGTTTGTCGTGGTGTATTTTTATGTCATCAGGTTGCCAGCATATAAACAGTAAACGCACATTGAAATAACAAAGTTTTGTATAGCAACACGTCTACTTGTTACTAGATTTAATTCATCTTTTTTCTCGGGTTTTGTGACAATGAAATCTTTTAAAAGTAGTTATGACCACTTAAGTGGTGCAGAAAAACGCAAAAGGAAAAGAGAACTTGAAAAATCTATTTCGAAATTGATTAAAATGGACTCAGTATTTCGAACAAGTAGTCAAATACAAATTACTTATGGTGGAACGAATCCCAGTGTTCCAGTACATGACTCAAGAAAGACTTAGTGCTCTCAGTGTATTAAGTATTGAATGTGAAAAGGCTCAAAGACTTGATCTACATGATTTGATTGAGTCATTTGCTTCTCAAAAGGTCAGAAGGGAAAAGGCCTTGTTGAACTAAGCTTCACATTAAATTTATCTTAGGTATTATTATGTAATTATACTTACTTACTTACTTACTTACTTACTGGCTTTTAAGGAACCCGGAGGTTCATTGCCGCCCTCACATAAGCCCGCCATTGGTCCCTATCCTGAGCTAGATTAATCCAGTCTCTACCATCATATCCCACCTCCCTCAAATCCATTTTAATATTATCTTCCCATCTACGTCTCGGCCTCCCCAAAGGTCTTTTTCCCTCCGGCCTCCCAACTAACACTCTATATGCATTTCTGGAATCGTCCATACGTGCTACATGCTCTGCCCATCTCAAACGTCTGAATTTTATGTTCCTAATTATGTCAGGTGAAGTATACAATGCGTGCAGCTCTGCGTTGTGTAACTTTCTCCATTCTCCTGTAACTTCATCCCTCTTAGCCCCAAATATTTTCCTAAGAACCTTATTCTCAAACACCCTTAATCTCTGTTCCTCTCTCAAAGTGAGAGTCCAAGTTTCACAACCATACAGAACAACCGGTAATGTAACTGTTTCATAAATTCTAACTTTCGGTTTTTTTGACAGAAGACTAGATGACAAATGCTTCTCAACCGAATAATTATAGCCTTGGTAAAATAATAGTTATAGTATTTAATTTTTTTTAGTTCTGTTCACTTAATTTTGTTAAAAAATTGAGTATTTTGCTATGCTAAATTGTTTTATTCGAATTAGATGTAAAAAATAAAATTACGAAAATATGAAAAAAATTGCAGTAAGGAATGGAGCCCAGATTCTCATTTTTGCTGGGAAGCCCAGCTATAAAAAGTTACGCCACTGATGCTACTCATATTAAACGTTTTATAAGTTTTCACATATCTTCCTAAGATGTTTCTTGGACGAATTCTCAATACACATTTTTAAGGTAAAAACTAATAAGAAGTACAGTGAAGAGTCTGTCATTGTAATAATAAAGCAACCATTTTATGTACTGGTATTTAATGATACGATCTGTGTTAACCAGTTAAGGAAATGCACTATTGTGTACTGTGAACAGCACCATGATCTCAGGGTCAATATAAATTAGTTCTGGAGAAAGAACTTTCACTGCAAGTGATTCTTGTACATAGTACAATTTCTGATTATATCAGATCAGTGTAGGCCTATATCAGTGTCAGTGTATTTTTGGAAAAGCGAAGATTTGAAATTTTAGACTGACCAGAAAAATTCCCTAAACATAAACAACACTGAAAGGTGTGACATTGAAAATAATCTTCAGCAATAAAGTTATAAAAGATAACTAGGCTATTTTATCAGACTGTGTTTGGCAGTTGATATAGGATTAGTAATAAATATTTTCCTTTGGTATTTTATGTAAATAGTTTGGTTATGTTTTGGTTGATTTCAATAATAAATTATTGGTGTATGTTATCTTATAAAAAGAATGAATGTAAATAAACTTCAGTTTAGATTGTATATTCATGTTCTCTACTTTCGCCTCTCGTTCATCTTGTCTACACAATACAATTGAGATGTTGGGGATAGTAAGGTCGAACTCTGCAAACACTCATTCAGAGTTACGGTCGGCTGAATTAAGCAGCTGCTCAAGCTCAAGGCTCCTCTCTCTTCCTAATACTGACGAATTTTACTGCTAGCTTTCTATAATTATTTATTGTATTATATTATATTATATTTTGATGCTGCTTAAAAATTGATTTCATGATTTTTATAGAAATACACATGTTCAGCATTCTTCATTGTGAAAAAGTCGTTTAGGCATGCAGTCTGTTTGTCTGTCTGTATACTAGTACAGAGATTTCATTAAAACTATTTTACATACCGATATTTTCTTTCATATTCAGTATGTACAAATAAATTGTTGTACACATACGAACAGATAATACACGGGTGGCACCATTTTTCAGTTTCAGACATTAGGCTTACATGTTTGTCTCAATAATTTCGAAGTATATATTTTTCAGCATCACAACACTTTTCCTTCTATTAACGGGACAGTATTGGAATAAAAAAAAATAATAATAATAATTACCGGTACTCGTGAGGTGGATACCTATCTTTACCAGGTACAGTAGATCTGGATTCAATAAAAGCGAACTCAAAGTGTATCGACACAGAGATCTGTGTCAACTAAGCCTAATTCACCATTGTAGTGTAACAGTATGTCCGACCTTGAAACTAGCAGGCTCGAGTTCATGGAGAAGAAATTGTCTTATGACTCTAAAATTTTCATTTCACGAAGCATTCACTATCATTTTTTCAGAATGACGTGACTGGAAACTTATTATACATAAGGTCATTCGAAAATTTATTAGTGGCTAATATTCAGCTTCTCTAGTGGTGATCAAATGTAAGCTTATAGTATGAGATGGAATGGTGCCTGATATGTGTGTGTAAATTATAAAGTAATAATCTGATTTATACTCTATATGCAGTGATTGTAATAATAAGACTGAACTCTGCAATGCCTGAAGGAAATATTTAACAAATACGAGCAAAGATGCTTAATTAAAATACAGCTTGCAAAAGACTAAAATGCTAAACAGTGTCATGAAGCATTACAGGAAGCTTGTCACGGGAAAGGGCTACCATAATGTATGAACTCAAGTTGAAGAGACAGTTGAAGTGAGTGGTGCCACTCAGGATCCCCAAGATAAAAAAAAAAAGAAATTTAGACAAGAGCAGGACCGGCTCAAAGATACCGGTATGTTTGTTGTTGTTTATGATTATGAAGATGTATTAATCACTCATTCTGTTGCAATTGGAATGCGTGGTCAATTAGAAGCTTAAACCATAATGACACAGTGGATGACACCTGTCGTCTTCCAGAGGTGTGGTGATGGGTACATAATACTGGAGGAGATTACTCTTAAGAACTGTACGTATTTCAGTTCTGAATAAATAAGTTTCTGTTCTTAAATTCCCAAATGACCGATGTATATTCAATGAAGATGGGAATTTCATCTGAAGCACAGATGGATGCAGGAACAAAGACAGTTCTGGAACTGGAGCTAATGGTCTCAGTTTTTGAAAATACATAACTGTTTTTCAAGCAAAGATAGTATATGTAATGGACTCCTTAAAAAAAGAAAAATGTAAGGAGGGGAACATCTTTATTCCTTCAGATGTATGGACGGTTCTTAGAGCTCTTAGTAGCTATAAAATCTGGTCTAAATTAGTTGAAACTCATTTCAAATTCTAATTGGATTAGTTAACCATAATGAAGTTAAACTCATTTGAGTTCCAAGTCATGAGGGATTTGTAGACAGGCCTCACAACTATACAAGGAACTTTTAATCCAATTCTGTGGTCAATATCTGTTCTGGGGATATTATAAGGACATTTAGGGATACAGAATACCTAAAATGGTGGAGATCTGCCAGAGGGATGAGAACTTGTTAAATCCTTAACAGCAAGAGCATCTAAGACTAAATAAAGAACTAATAAAATTATGGAGAAACCAACCAAGAGGGGTTGTTAATCTTCTAACAGGACACTGTGCATTAAAAGGATACCTCCACAGTAATGGTATTTCAGAATATAAATCCTGTAGATGATGTAAATTCTGTGACGAAATAACACTGTACCAACTGTGTGATTGCGATGTCCTAACTAAAGGTAGGTTCCTAAATGTACTATAAGTACCCTACTTGAGTCTGGCATTTACCAAACCAAATGACTTCAATCAGACAAACAGTTCTCTTCATTGAGAGCACAGGATGATTGAGAAGTAGTTAGTTAGGAGATAGAGTAGTGGTTCAGAAATGGGTGTAGTTAGGGTGACCAACTTCTTATCATAAAAATATGGGAGACTTCGTTACGACGAATTTTAGCAAAGTGTTTATAGTGTGAAGCTGGGATTCGTTGGTGGAATGGTTTATATTAAATAATATAAAAGTATCTATTTAATTATTATAATACAAATATGAGTTAGATCACAATATTGAGTACAATATTATTTTAAAATATGCATGTTTCTTAATTTTAACTTATTTATATATGTCAACAGGATGCCACAAAAGATTTAACTTTTTATCTTGCTATACAAGCTAAAAAAAATAACTCTTCAGTCAGACGTGCATTGCAGTTACACCAAATATTACAGGATCATCAGAACAGAATTACCGTATTGGTTGGTATCTGCTGAACTATCGATATAAATGTCAGTTTATATCTAAATATATTTTGCGGTAATTGTCATTATTACTATTATTATTATTATTATTATTATTATTATTATTATTATTATTATTATTATTATTATTATTAAGTTACACAAAAAAATAGCAATCATGAATGATAAAAGAAAAATATGAGAGCATTAGGATATCAGTAGCCGGGAGGATCCAAAAAAAATAGCTCAAATACGGGAGTTCTCAGAAAATACGGGAGAGTTGGTCACCCTAGGCGTAATACTAAAGGCTAGAGACCTACCTCTTTCATCTAACCTAACCTAAACTAAAATAGTCTAACCCGACCTGATTTGACTCGATCCAATTCGACCCAACCCGATCTGATCTAATATTCATATAATGATAAAATAATATGATCATTGTCGTGTTTGGCTTTAATGTCTGCAACATCTCAATAATAGTACTGCAATTATCATTGTTCCATTAATATCATGAAATAAAAAGAGAAAACGAAGAAGAAGAAGAAAAAAAAGGAAAGCAGCCTGCTGGCTCCGTATTTGCTAAGTAAGGGATTTTATTTCCGAAAATGCCAATCCTGATTGAGATGCAGTTCCTCTTGACAAAAATCAGAGTATTATACCAAATAATGCTGAAGTTGAAACATATAAACAATGAATCACAATGAAGAAAATTACCTTCACAAATTTGGTACTCCATATGCTGTCGGTGGGGGTGGTGCAGGGACTGGTGGAGGACCATACGTTTGTGGTGGGGGAGGAGGCGGTGGCGGTGGTGGTGGTGGTGGTGGTGGTGGTGGTGGTGGTGGAGGTGGCGGTGGAGGTGGAGGTGGTGGTGCTGGTGGTCCATAAATTTGTGGTGGCGGAGGTGGTGGTGGCCCATAAGTTTGTGGTGGTGGAGGAGGTGGTGGTGGTGGTGGTCCATAAGTTTCTGGTGGGGGTGGTGGTGCATACACAGTCTGGAACAACTCGTCTGCCCTGCGGTGAAGGACTGTGCCTGTTCCATGGCTGAATGCGATGACTGGAGGTGGTGGTGGTGGCACCGGTAGTCGTCTCGCATTGGGAGATGGTGGCACTGCCACGACAATGACAGCGGCCAGCGCCAACAACAGTGGTGACAGTAAAGCTCTCTGTAAACAAGCATACCCTGAGCACAGTGCTTACTGTTGGACTTGGTCGTACCTGCTTCTATGTGCGTGCGTTATATTCCTGAGATTTAGTTCGTAGTTGTGGTCAATGTATGATTGTCTTAAACTTTCTGTGACATACGTAAATAAAAATTCAATGTTATGAAAACGATATAATTCCTCATTATATAATATTTTTCTCGTTTCGCAACAATTCAGTTTTACATCATGTTAATAATATAGCCCTGTTTTAAATTTAATTTATTGATTTATTATAATACGGCATTCGTAAATATCGTCCTAAATTCGAAGATAAACTTCGTTTTCTACATTGCACACATATTTATATTTGTTATCTAACCTTATTTTTTAAATTGTACCGTTTACATAGATTCGTATACTGTAAATAGCTACTACAGTATTAGTGAATTGTAATTTCTATCAGTATTATTTTACTATTTGCGAAAGTTAGTATGCAAAATATAAATATTAAAACATCGAAAGCACCAGTGACACGTTTTTAATCGAGTTACGCTAGTAACGTCATAACTTTACGGATCTACGGCCTGTCATAAACATATCTCGCGATTAATTTTGTAATTCCTTTGTTTCAGGATCAATCTTCGGAATTAATTAAATTAAATTATTTTTAAATTATCATGTTAAATAAAGTAAGTCCCTCGTAAAATGGCGAGTGATGATTTTCATCGACATTTTAATAGAATCATGCTATAAGCTAATTAGAGTAGTCGTCAATACGTTAACTCATTATGTCCTTGGTTTTCGTGGTTTCCTTCAGACGCTAAGTCAAATATCGGGATGAGACCTAAAAGAAATGGGCCACGGACCTAATCCCTTCCTTCAAAATTTTTCCTCCACATTTCTTAGTAACCTTTTCTAAATTATCGTCTTTCATTTTCTTTGATGGTTGTTCTTCGGACATTGGCTTTGCCGCCATGCTTTTGCAGTCAATCTTGTTAGCTGAGTTGCTAATCCTCTCTAGCTCTGACATTTGCTCACAATATGAACATAATTCTATTCAAAATTATAAACGTTAAAGTAATTCCTTTAATAATTTACAACTGCTCTGCTCATAGGCCTACAGCTTTCAATTTAAGCCATGTCTTGTAAAAATTACTGTCTCTATATCAGCAAGTTCATTGAAGCAGAGGAGACTAACTAAACTGAAAGTTAATCAGGGCAAACGACTTTGCGGCTGGGTGCCTGACTGCATGAGTGCACTGTTCTTTCAAATTAACATGGGGGCATGGGATTATTTACCTTGTCTATCATTAAAATTCACTCATTATGGCTCCACTCCTATTTGATTAATTGTTGTGATAACATCTTTCCAGAATTTCTCGTCGCGAGAAGATCAGAAAAGGACTAAAATAATAACAATCAAGTAAAAGTGATGTGCCCAAAAGTTTTACGGCATTGAGGGCAACTACTTTCTCACACTATCTGTCACACATGCACAGTCAATTGCTCAACAAACTAAAGTGAACAAATTAATCGCGAGACAAGTTATCTCAGAATAGCCTGTTCCCCCAGGCATATTCGTTGAACTACTGTTTTATTACAACCGTATTATTTTCAGTCTCTCAATAGTCTTACTCGCATAGTACGATCGTTAAACAAGCAAATATACAGGGTGAATACTAATTGCCGTCTTCGTAGACCGGGGCGTGAAAGGGATATTGTGGTGATGATAGGAACTGTCATGGTATGATGATTAGTTATGGAGATATTAGAGGCAATAGCTACGAGTCAAATGGGGTAATAGTTACTTTTGATCCATAGCGCGTAGTAAATGGAGTTAAATGTCAAGAATACAACGATGTGATGGATGCAACATGTACCTCTTCCTGAAATGATCGGGTTCCTTGGCTTTAGCGCAAGAATTGCGCAGAAACTAACTGTAATTTGTTTGTTTTTAAGTATTATATTGTGAGTTCTCTGTGCAGTGTCCCAGTTCAAACTGATGTTACAATAAGTATCTGTTTCGCATTGTGAAGTAAAGTAAGCAGGCGCCGGTTTTCAAAGCGTGCTGCACGACCCATCCGTTGTCCGGCGTAGAACTAAATCCTAGCAAATCTATGTGCGCGGTGCTTGGAATGACGAAAGTGCAATTTGGAAGTGCGGAATGTTCGACGAGGACATGTGGGAATTACGGCCTGAGCTTAAACCCGAGTATACAGAAGCGTTACGGAAATAATACTTGCCCCATTAGACATTTGGGGAAATTGCAAGATAGAGTACCTATTGGTTCCTAGCTTATTTATACTTGTTTTGACCTGGTCTATTACGCCCTGATCTCCGAAGACAGCATTTAGTATTCAGTCTGTATAATACAGAAATTATGAAAAAATATGTTAACTACATGACAAACCTAACACGTATGAGATGAGGTGCACATTGAGCACACAGGGATTTATTGCTATATGCAAGACCGGGAAACAGCCACTCTCAGAGAGCTTAACTTCTCCCGCTAAAGTTGCTGTTGTACGTAGTTACTGCTCTGTTTAAAATACGACTTTCCCCACCCCTACTATAATGAGACAGAAATCCGTGATGCCATTTCGTATTGAACACTGATGTAGGCCTATAGATGGAGTAACTCCATAAGCTCGTAAAATACGAACATTGTAACTGGTAAGCGATCTTTCATCTTGTAACTGTATGATTATGATTATGATGGTTATGAATCATTGTTCATAACATAGAGGCAATTCAGTAGAAACTTAAACTCTAATGATTAATTATTACAAGTAAGTAAGTGCTGTACCACGAACTCCTTCAAATATTAATAACATAACCATGGCTGGACACACATACAGTAGGCTATAATGTGCTAAGTCTGGTCGAAAGAAACTAGATCTTTAAAATTTCGAATTATCCTGTTCCAACCAATCTTCGGACTGTTCACTCAACATAAAAACATAGCCTATTAGAAAGTTAACACAAGGGGGCGGCCCGTCCTTAGGGGCCACCGAGGCCGTGCCCCACTAATATTTCGTTTCCCAGCTATTTTCTTTTCGCATTTAAAGTGAGTAAATTTTGTTCAGGACAGTGTACTGGATTCATAATTGTTTCAGTAAATTTCATAACATGGCGCAATGTGTGTCAGTAATACGTCAAAAATTGTATGACACTAAATATTGTGAGCTTGGGTCCGCGTCAAAGGGCCCCACAATTTGAATCACTTTAGTGCTCAACTGCCATGGTGCGAGGTATGCAATGTTCGCGATCGACGGAGATTCACGAAGTGTTACGAAGTTATAGTCACGAATATAATGCTTCTCGTTGGGGACCGACGAGCCTGGCCCGCCTGCCGGACGGAAGCGACAGTCGCAGTGCCACTGAACAGTGGGTTAATTCTAGAAGTGTCCGTGTGAATTTTGAATAGTGCATTCGAGCGAAATGTGAAAACATGAATAAAGTGGATTACCTATTAAAACATCGTTTTCTTCGTTAAAATTAGAAGATAAACTTGAAGTTAAACGACTAGACACACATCAACCTAATGACTTCAGTTTTACACATGCGGATGGTTATGAAAAGGAGAACTTTCTGGAACTTGTGGTTTACAAAGAAGTGCTAGCTAACTGTAAGTGACGAAAAACAAAGTTTATTTTGTTTCTATTGTTTGGTGGCGAGGGACTGTGCTCGTCGTCAGGTTGCAAAGATCTAAAACATTTAAGGGAGCGCATCAAAAAACAAGAAGAAAGTGAAATACATTTAGAAAATGCTTGTAAGTTTAAACCATTTGGGACAGTAAATAACGCAGCACAAATTGATTTCGCGGTCAAATTTTCAATCCAGAAACACAACGAACAGGTCACAAAAACAGACTTATACTAACAAGAGTAATTGATTCTTTAGTATTTTGTGGAACTCACGAATTATAACTGAGGGTTCAGAACGAAAATCAGGGATCTGCAAATCGGGGAAATTGGTTAGACTTGTTATCTTTACTTGCCAGTCTTGATAATGTATTGGATGAACACTTAAACAGTACTTCTGTTTTTAAATATACTTTACACATTATACAAAATGAATTATTAGAAATATGTATGATGTATACATCGAAGATCTGAATCAGAACATTAATTCTACAGATTTTGTTGTTGTGCAGGCTGGCGAAACAACAGACATTACCTGCAAAAGCCAATTTGTTATTATTTTGAGATACATAAAAGGTTGTAAACCTGTGGAAAGGTTTCTTTCTTTCAAAGAGGTAAACAACGGCAAGGCTAACGGTCTTAGCGAGGTTCTAAAACAAAGTATACAACTTATCAATTTAGAAAATAAACTCATAGCTCAAGCATATGATGTGCTGCAGTAATGAGTGGTATATAGTTTCAGTTGTATTGTGCTGAACTAATTTTTAAGCAGAAACAATTAAGTAAAATGAAATAAAAAATCTGGTGCATTGTTTAACATATACCGCAAAATTTGTGAAATATCTGGTCCCACCAACAAAAATGATCACGAGCCGCCACTGGATGCTGCAGAAATAGATTTCGAACTTCATACGAAAATATGTTTCTTTATGACGAAATGTTTGATGTGGTTGCCAATTAATTAAATTTAATGCAATTTAATTTCATTCAGTTCATTCATATTAAATGTCAGTTTCTACACACGTTTTGGCCTAAAAATCAATTTGAATAAAATTTGCTTGTTTCCAAGATGAACATTTTTTATGTCACTGTATAGCTTACTATATAAGTTCGTGGCCTAATCGTGGAGTATGAAGCGTCATGCCTTAGACTAGCGATACGGAATGAGCGTTGGTTCGAGTCTTCATAAGGGAAGACATTTTCTAACTGGTGCCCGCCTAGTAGGCCTATTGTGGTGGTGATTTTGAGAAGTTACAGTGAGTAGCGAGATCCGACTTCCAAAGTCAGCTATTACGGCTGGGAAATTATCGGGCAAATCACATGTTACCCCCGTACTAGTTGGATGATCGTTCACCTCTGCTAATGGAAGTGAACGTGAGGCCAGCAGTCCTATAGCCTACTATAGGCTGTCGAGCGCGCCATGGATACAATATAAAAAAGATTTACCGTATTCAATATCAGACGATTTATAGCTTACTATGTAATGCTTGTGAATATACACACGTGGGTGTATTCCTATTGCAGAGAAGGTTATGTGTTTGACTGAACTTAATATCCTCGCGTCGCACAATGTTTATGTGGAATACAAAGGTTTATATAATAGAAAGCTCTGGTCATTTCGAATGTAGGTAGCTGAATGTACGATCTGATAGGGCTTATGCAATGATTCATCACCACGAACACCTACAATATAATAGCAGCAGTCCAAACAGTGGGCGGGTGTGTAGTTCAGATCAGTCTGCATCGCATTTCAATCCAAACACACGAAAAAGGAAATCTGGAAGTGATGAACTTCGATTTTCTCTCAGAAAGAGCTAGAAAGCGTAAAATGCCTGCATTTGTGTGTGTCCTGATTTTGTGCGTGAGGGACCAGTACGAATTGCCTTTCCTTAAGTTCGATAATGTTTTAGAAGTGCCAAAAACATAACATTTTCAAAAATTGAATTAAGTCGTGTATTTTCAAAAGCAGCTACATCGCTTTTTTTTATGAAGGTGTGTTTTCACTGAACTTACTATATAGAGGCCTCTATAAGTCTGTAAGAATATTATGTTTCAATTCCAGCTACATCGCATTATTTTAAGCACGTGAAGTAGGGAATTAGTTTCAAAACCAGACAGATTACTATTTCAGTTCCAGGTACATCAATTAATAAACCGGGCGCTGTGTCCCTACTTTCAAAATTTTCGGCCAGTTGCTACAGCTGTTTGGTTGGAGATTGCAAACGCGGGTTTCATTGTTGATTACTAAAATATTCTTATATTTGTAAAAAGTCTAAGACAATAAAGGATATTGAGTCGCCTACTTTAATACCGACTGGAATAAAAGTTTCTCCATTGAAAGTAAAAAATGTTTCAGCTTTGCTCACAAAACACTTCGGTGATGAATGGTTGTCTTTGAAATCTTTATCATACTACAAAACCATTGTCCACGTTCATTAGAGTGATTATTATACAGAGACATCATTTTATTTTTACTTCAATTTTTATTGTACCTGAGTTTTTGAATGTACTTCACTCCCACCCCTTCGACTAATGAAGTTCAACCGTCCTCCACACAGTTCCAAGACCGCATATACAGTCACAGTAGCCTTACGGTCATAGTAAACAATATGTTCCAAAAATATGTTCGCGTTTTCCAGTGACGAAAGAGCTTTCAATATTGCATCATTTTCCATTTGCCTACATCGCATCCCGGTTTCCCCCACCTGCTTCTATTCGCCTCTCTGTAAATGTTAGTGGCTGGGCTGTCTTAGCTCTTTTCTGAGAACATTAATTTCTGTTAGGAATTGGACGTCTACGTAATATTATACCCATACAATTGTTTAAAATAACTTAAATAAAAGGGCCTCGTTAAGTAATTAACTGTCACGTGATTTCCTCCCTTTCTACGATTCTGCGACGTAACCACTTGGACGGACAGTAGGTAGCATGTCTGAGTAATTTTATCTTTTCGGATCGGGAAGAAGTGAAGATTGAATGTACAATACGTAAGGTCTCTTTTATAGAGTAGGTACAGAATTATTTCAACATAATTTACTGATACGAAGTACGAACCTGGTAATTGGAATTACATACAATAGTCTATAGTGCGATAATATGCACATTAGAACTGAAGCCTGTATCGAAATGAACGTCCACCATTTTAAAAAATGTGTTTAAATATCCATATTATGATTATTTTTCAATTTAACTTCATTCTCTATAGTGTACGCTAATGTGCTGTAGACAGTATAATATACACTGCATAATGAATACGTCCGCATGGAAAGCTCAGTTCGTGAGTAAAAACACTCATTGTTAATACTGTACTGTATTTTGATTAAACAAAAACCTAATGAAAATTACCAAACTCAAAATCGCGATATTTCCTAGTTTACGTAAATGGATGAACTACTTTTCTTCCCTCCTATACCTAGTAAAGTGATTTGTTTGTATATTACGCCAGTATTATCGAACTCCAGTCGTGGAAGGGGATAGCAAACGTGTTTCCGATTCTTAATCGTTGATCCAAAGGTATAGCCAGGTTAATATTAGAAATGTTAGTAAAAATAAAATGATGTACCTGTATGAAAAACAATATGTATCTTTGTTCTAGTAATATATTATTGTTGTTATTATTATTATTATTATTATTATTATTATTATTATTATTATTATTATTATTAGGCCTACTATTAAGTTCTGAACACTGCTGAAAATTATTTTGTGATTCAAGAAGAATAGTTCCCTTGCGAAAAAGCCTGTGAAGTTGATGGCTTTGTAGTACAATGATTGGGGGAATCACTTTACCATTTCCAATCTTCTACATTCAAAATTTTCCAAATTTTCCTTCATTGTCTAAGTTGTTTGAGCATAAAATATCGTTAAGAAATATTTGTGTTACTCTGAAACTGAATAAATCCTCATTATCTAAGTTGTTTGAACATAAAATACTTTTAAGAAATATTTGTGTTCTTGTGAAACTGGATACATCCTCATTATCTAAGTTGCTTGAACATATAACATATAATAGTGTTAAGAAATATTTGTGTTGCTGTGAAACTGGATAAAGCCTCATTATCTAAGTTGCTTGAACATATAATAGTGTTAAGAAATATTTGTGTTGCTGTGAAACTGGATAAATCCTCATGTGCTGTTTCAAATCCAGATACATTATCATACATTATTTCAAAACCAGATACATTCAAAATATACTCCTCATTATTTAGGAAAATATTAATTATTTTACGTTTATTTACGTTTTATTTATTTTTATATTTACGTCCATCCCATTCCTAAATGTTACAACACTTCCAGTTTTTAAATTAATCATACAATAAAATTATAATGTTTTATGTGTTTCTTGAAAAAATATGTGATTGTGATGTAGCTGCTTTTGCAGCTATACGACTTATTAATGTGGGCGGCATAGATGAGTTTTTGTTATTTTAGTGGACAAGCCGAAATTTTTGCCTTAGTGATGTTGTGCTCGAGAGCTCTAAGCACATGCAGCGCGCGCGCATGTATGTGTGTGTGAGTGGCCGCGTCTGCAGCTCAAGTGCTAGCGCGCTGGTCTTCTATCCAGCGGCCAGGGTTCGATCCCCGGCCAGATCGTGATGAAATTTGTGCTGAATAAAACAGACGTTGCAGAGAGTTTTCTCGGGGTACTCCCATTTCCCTATATCATTCCACCAACATACTCTACCTTCCTCCTTATTTTCATTTATCATCCGCAATAGTAAAAATAGGCTAGTAAGAAGCCTTGGGCTAGTACGGGTTTCCGATGCTGATATAACAAGGGCTTGGGGCTCCAGGCCCCTGGGGTTTCTCAGGCGACTCGTATGCGGAAGGAACCTGACTCTATCAGGGGCTGAGGCAGATGGCCACGAATGCTACCCAGACTACCTATCGGACGTGGATAATCATCACTTAAGGACGCACAAAGGGCCGAAACGTGCCTACGGACCCGTCCCTAGTCCAGTCTTCGTAAAGCCAAGCTAAGTGTGTATGTATGCATGCCCATGCTTGTATGTAGTGCTTTCAGTTTATACTTTTTAATCAGTGGTTCAAATGTTATAGATTGTTGTATATACTGTATTTATTTTAGTAATGGTATTAACTGAACCATAATAGCTGCAATGCAATTTTATTAAAAATGCATTGTATGTTGCAGTACTTTACTATTACACTATACCAAACAGAGTAAAAGCGTGACAACGATACAAAACTCATTTTGGTTACCTTGACGAACATCTGTATGTCTTAATGTTGGGCTATCTGATTCAGAAAATATAGCTTCCTAATTATCGTGGTTCTATCAGTGTCTCCTATGCTGTTGACCAATTTTGTTACTTTTTAATTTTATCTCATAACCATAAGTTCATGATGAACATTTCGGAACCTTCTCTCTGATCTCAAAGTTGTCTCTAATTACAGTTTTATACTTCTATTTGGGCCTACTATATATTTAGTTGCAAATAACATTGCTTCTTTTAAAATCACTTTTCCTTCAGTCGCCTGCATAAAACTTATTTAAGACGAATGTTGTTGGGTTTAAATATGTTACGATAGTCATTATGTAGAAAATCAATTATTAAATATGTCACAGACTTACCATCTTCACGAGAAAGGTGAACATTGCCATCACACGTGGCTCGCATTTATATAGGCCTCGGCTGTGCCTCGGGGGGAGATGTTACAAAACTTCATAATAAGTCTGTGACAAAACATCGAGGGATGCACAAGACGGTTCTGAGCCATGGGAAAGAAAATCGTTTAATGATAATTATAATCATTTAGCAATGAAATCGAGAATGACAATGTCAAGATTAAAATCTTTAAATCTTTGGCGATTATACAAATAATTCTGAAATATAACATAGAGAAACTGAAGTGAAAAATGCATGACATTGAGGAGGAAACTTCTACTGGAGCGAGAATTTAAGAACTCCTAAACTTCTGAGTCCATATTTAGAAACTTGTATTTCAGTACATTAAAAAGGGAGTAAGAAAAACATTTATAGATTTTTAATGAGGCGTAAAAAAAACAGCAATCGCTTTGTCTTCAATGACACGCCTGAGAACAGTCTCGTCTGAGTGGAGTTTTGTATTTTGGAATGCAAGCAGAAGAATTTTGTTGGAGAGTCTTCAGACGATTATTTTTACAACGCTCTATTAATTGCAAGATTGTCTAGTGTTAGTAGAATTGGTTATAACGAGGCGGTATTTGGCGAGGTGAGTCCTAGGATTCGCTATGGAATTGCCGACATTCACCTAAAGTTTGGAAAAACCTCGACAAACACAGCCACATTATTAACCCAAGCGAAATTCGAATTTCTGATCGAGTGTAGCCTCGAAGTATGAGTCCAGCTAGCTATCCCTGAGCGACGCTTGATGACCTGCGTTAGAAAGTTTCAGGATTCGAACGCAGCGTTCACTTATTATGACTTAGGTCTTATAGTTCTTTGCATTCTCCAAGCTACTTATGAAGTAAATAAAAGAAATTTCAAGATCCTGCTTCAGTACATTTGTAATAGTCTAAATGAAAATGAAAGGGTAATCCCATAAGCCCATGCTAGCACTGTGAAACTCTATCCTATCTTAAATAGGATCTGTAATCTAAATATAAAGACAGGTATAGTACTATATAAAAATCTAATTAGACCAGTTTTCACTTATGCCTGTCTCGCTTGAGAGCACGTTCACCAGAATAACCCTGCGCTTGATAAGTATAAACGGCCAAAAATTACCTTGCACTAGAGATGAACAAAACTAACTGCCGCTCTCGCTCACTGTGTTCGCTGCATTTGTCTTTCGAGTCTCGGCTCGTCATTCTCGCTGCGCTTCGAGTCTCGCTCCTCATTCTCGAAATAGCATTTGGTCGGCGTGGAAAGATTTCGTAACTTTGAATAACATACATCACTGAAATAAATAATATAAATGTTTAAATGAGACAAAAAGACAAAACAGAACAGTATCTTAGTTACCAAAATGTTCTGGTACCTGTACATACTCTCCCTGGTAGAACTCTTGACTCAACCCATTGCAGAAGATGCGTCGAGCAAGAAACGCTTCCTCACGTCATGGAGAATTGCTCCGAATTAAGAGACATAATACGGTTCGTTCTCTCATCGCAGCTTCAATCTGTCGGAATGCTTCCTATGAGCTTTATGAGGAGGTTGGTTGCATCTCTTCCGATGACTCTACTAGACGTGCTGATATCATCATAATTGATCGGCAGAAGGATAAGGGTGTCATTCTTGATCCCACAATCCGTTTCGAGATGCATGAGCAACAGCCACAAGAGGTGTGTCGTGAAAAACAAGTAATATATGAACCTTGTTGTCAGCATCTTGGAGCACAGTACCACATCACACATTGGACAGTTTTTGGGCTCATGATCACGATCCCACGATAAAATCTAAATCAACTTAAACAATTTAAAATTTCTGATGCACCGATTGATGCCATAGGATCTCATGTGTTAAAATCATCCTTAGCTATAATCAGTAATCATTTGTACCCAACAAACTTTTATTGTAAATGATTTTCTATGTTTTCGTATAATTTATCTTAATGTTTTTTTTTCTTTAAAATTGTTACACAATTGTTTTTCATGATTATTGTTTATGAACTGATTAGTAGGCCGATCTATCGAACCCTTATTTATGGCGGCTTTTGTTAATACAAATTATCTACATATGTTTATATATATATATATATATATATATATAAACAATTCTCAAATAAATTTGTATTTCTAAGAAACATAAAACATGACATTAATATCCTTTTTCTTGAGATTGCACACTTGATCTTAAACATATGAAAAAAAAATCCTAGCTTTTTAATAAAGATCTAATAATTAAATAAAGACTGGGGAACGGATTATTATATACTGAAAGGTGGATGTTTAAAATAGGCTACTTGATTGTTTATACATACTGTATATAACAGTTGCCAAAGTAGATGAAAGTTCAGTCAGGTATAAACAACTGCTTACTTCAGGACTTCGGGAGATGATCAATGTCGAGTCTCGGAACACTCACAATCAGTCTTTACAAGGACGCGACGTAATACAACATTGTCGTGAGGGTGTTCGGCTTTGCGGGCGCTGTTAGTCTCGTTTTCTCGATCGTTGTTCATCTCTACCTTGCATGTAGTAACATGGAACGGCAACGTCTCTGAACACTCTTAAATAGAAGAATCGGTGAGTCAATAATATTACAACGTACTGCGATGCAAACCATGTAGCGTACTTGAATAACATTATTGCTATCGTCGCTGAAAATAAATTGTAAACTTATATTTTATGTTAATAAAATGAGAAATCCCTGATAAGAGCCAATTTGACGGTTTTCCGAAAATTCATTAGAGTCATACAGTGGCCTAAACCAATTGGCTTGCCGTCAGGACAACTCATTCTGCCCTTGGTTTTTCCGTGGTTTCCCTCGGGCACTAAGAAAACTGTTAGGATGAGACCTAAAATAAATGGGCCACGGATCTAATCACTTCCCTCCAAATTTTCCTTCTTACTTTTCTCAGCACATTTTTTAAGATCTAAGATATTGAGTCCACGTTCGTCGTTGGTATCTCCCTTCTTTAGGAATTGGCTTCACCTTTGATTCTAACGTTTGTCGAACGGCCAGCCGTTTCCTGGCTCTCGCGTGTACTCACAATTTAAAATAAAAATGTAGGCCTATTGCAAATTGCACTTTGAGATTGCGGACTTTCCTGCACATGGTTAACATAATATAGCCAACTTAAAGAAACTTATCTGTCTTTGTATGAAACATGTAGCCTAAATTGAAACAAGGGGAAATAAATGAACTGCTAGTTTACAAGGCTAACGGTTTCAGCAGCTGGGTACCTGGTTCTAATGAGTGTACTGATTCTATAATTAACATTGAAGCATGATACAATAATTACTCTGCCATTATAATTCGCTCTGTCTCCACCCCTTTCTGTTTGTTTGCCTGTTTCATAAAATTCTAAACGAATGACTGAGATAAATCTGTTAGGTCATAACATTCAGAAATTAATTTATTTCATCTTGTCGTATTCGGTAGTATGGTAGAACACAGAAAGATGCTTCGGAGTTGACAAACTTGGATCTCAACAATTTGATGTTTATTGACACTTTCCGCATCATCGAGAGTGGAGAGATGACATGATGGTTTATGATTATATGTTTGATTCTCTGTCTGCTTTCCTCTTTTCTGCACCGAAAAGATTGAAGTTAGAAGCTCTGTATTTCCTATAAGCTGGTTTCGACTAGACTTCGCAAATTATATCGACAGCCAATAAACATATGCTTCTTTGTTCTGTTATATTGCTTTACCTTCTTTGTTCTGTTATATTGCTTTACCTAGTCGATAACAGCCAGAGGCATTTAACGGACAACAGCGATTAGAGCTGTTTGTATAAAAAAAACGAATGATATATTGTTGCTAGCCAGAGGCACTTAACAGACAACAGCGATTAGAGCTGTTAGTATAAAAATAAAAACTAATGACAATTTGTTGCTTCCTTTCATTTATTTCTGTGGGGAGCCATTACAATAATTTTGTACTATCTGAAGATTAGGCCTATTATTGCAGTGAACTCGTTTGTTGAAAAATACTTCACTGTATACATCGCGGACTACCTGATAGTATGGTCAATGCGGCACAGTGCTACTGCTGAGACAATACAGGACAGCATATGACAAGGGACAAACACCCAGTCCCGTGAGCGGAAGAGAAATTTCTTTCATTGCCGACGCCGGGAATCGAACCACGGACCACTTGGACGGGAAAGGCATGCTATGTTATCCTAGAACGAAGGCGGCAGATTTCCTTTTAGAATTACTGCTGATTTATATATTTCAAGGTAACCTATCATTCAGAACTTCACAAAATTAATGTTTTTATGGATCACGCTGAAAGTTTCTGCAAACTGATATCTGTATAGCAATAAATTATTTCTACTTTCGGCTTTATTGCTTCTCAAAATATTCCCACTTAATTCTCATACACTTGTTCATTCGATGAAACGAGTCATTAAAGCATTGGACTCACTTTCCTAGACGCGTTTCGCACACCAGCACGTTGAAGGCCTCAATCGCATCGTCAGCGGCGTTAAAAGGACCACCCGCTCATTTTCTTCTTGATAGTTGAGACTAGGAAGAAGTCACATAGTACCAGATCACGACTGCAGATCGGTTGAGTTACTAATTTCACACCTGAAGTGGCCAAAAAATCTACTGTCTGTTCCGCAGCGTGGAACGATGCATTGTCATGGTAGAGGATTATACGGCTTCGAAGTCGTTCTGTATTCTTTTTATAAGACTGATAGTAAACAAATGATGATATACTACTCGATATTAACCGTACAACGAACCTCCAATGGGACAGAGACGACAGAACACAGCGACTAGAAAATGAGACAACCATCTTCTTGCCAGTGCTTCGATCTCTTGACTTTTCTTGGCTTGTCTTTATATGGGAAGATCCATGGTGTCGATTGCCGTTTATTTTCTGGTTCATGGCAGTAAATCCATGTTTATCTCACCTGTTATGATGTCGAAAACAGAATCTGACCAATCCCCATTTAATTTTTAAGCATTTCCGTGTACTAATCAACACGTGCTTGTTTCTCAGTTTCTGTGAAATTATGTGGAATCCACCGAGAACACAGCTACATTTTTCTTTCTTTCTATGAGAGTGGGAGGGGAACATCCCTATGCACTGCGACCTGAGGTCTCTTGTGCGCCCCTGGAATGAGTTGCAAGCCCACCTACCTCTACGCCGAACCGACCTAACCGCTAACACCCTGACGATCAGTTCCGCCATCCTTCCAAATTAGCGTACCTTTACACGTCATCAGCCCCCCACATTCCTCCCTCAAACGGTCTGAGGTGTAAGTCCCCTCTCCCGTCGGGGGGGGGGGTTGGGTTCCGCTGCTGGTCACCAGCTACAATAGCCACACAGCTACCTTATAGCAAGATAATTTGGAGGATCCTTTGTATTGCACTTATAATTATCCCTAAAGATGCCCGAATTTCGCCGTAGGTGATTCGATTATCTTCTTCAATCATTTGACGTACATAATCAATAAATTTGCCACTAGTCCCTGTAGCAGATCGATCCTCGCGAAAATCATCGCTGATGTAAGTACGTCTACAACAGCTGTCATAAAGAGAGAGATTTACTGTCAAGATCAGTAGTACGAGAGGGTTGTTGCTCGTGTAGCAATGGTAGCAGCTGTCTTCTATAAAAAATAATCTACTACGAACTACAACCACAGTCTACTATATACAGTCACGAAGCTTGAGTTTTGAGGGTGCTAGAAACAATAGACTGTGACGGTACTATTTTGCATTGTCTGTAATGAGGCGATATTAGCGATCCTAGTGGTGAGAAACTATCTAATGTTTGCATATTTACTACGTATCTGTTATTTGTCTATGCTACGTATTGAGCTTCGCGACTGTATATACTACACTGTGCTACAACCTCGAGATACATATGTTACAACGTTCTTACGTTCAATGTTAAATTTAAGATACTATACGTAAAATCCAGAACTCTGTGTGCAATATGTTCGTATTGAAATAAATTCATACAAGTCGTTTACTCCGAAGCTGTAATATTTAACATGCTTATTGAAAAATATCTAATTAACTAATTACATAATATATATTATTTGCACCCCTCACGTAATGAATAATGCATTCTAAACTATTGATATTTTTAATATTTTGAAGTATGGAAAACAGGTTTATAAACATTCGATTTTCAGAATCACTGAAATTATGATACATTATCTCACACTTCATATATTGCACAAGAAAATATCTATTTCGGTCGTAAGTATTGTACAGCACTTAATTCTTAGTTCCACCAGAAAACTGTATTATAATACTGCAATAGTGATACACTACCAAAAGTAAACTCAATCAACAGTAAAACAAAAACAAAAAAACTTTGTATCTTTTGAAACGGACTACAGACAATACTTCTAGTATGTTTGCTATGACAAGAGGCTAGCAACTAACTTTCGAGCAATCGAACTCTCAGCTGAGCTGTCAATCATCTGGCCACTGTAGAAAAGTCGAACCATGACTATGCCATCTACAGTTTACTTTGACATGCCTAACCTAGGAAGACAGATCTTAGTTCGTTGACTTCTTACGAGAAGAAAGACCATTGTGTTAGCGGCGATGTTGCCAGAATGCTGAAACTTCCAACTTAATTTTCTAATTAACCGTGCACTTAGACTAATCACAAAACGTAATATAGGTTTTCTATTCATTTAAGTGTACCGTATCGTCCCTTTCATATATATATATATATATATATATATATATATATATATAAATTATAAATTATAGACATCAGCTCAAAGAATTTGAGTGACCACAAGGGTCCTGAATACAATAAACATGTACAATATAATGTGATATTTGAAACATTGAAGAAAAAAGAGAGTCAATTGTTTAAGGCAAATATAAGTGGATTAATTGAAATAGAGATGATGATGTAGTATTTGAAGAAAATCCTTGATAATATTTATAAGGACAGACTTTACATAATCAAAAGGAATGTGAAGTTCCTTAAGATAATTCCATGTGAATTTGGAAATAGAACCTCTACTGCCAAACAGCAAACCAATGACAGACCATTGTTTAAGAGGGACATTATGATACATTATCTCACACTTCATATATTGCACAAGAAAATATCTACTTCGGTCATAAGTATTGTACAGCACGTAATTCTTAGTTCCACCAGAAAAGTGTATTATAATATATATATATATATATATATATATATATATATATAAAATTTAACCACGAAAATGAAAAGTTAACACAGACAAACACGTTACGATAGATGTTCAGAATGGGTCCAACGTAGCTCGATATGTTAGCTTACACCTTCTCCTAAACAGAGCTGGATTCTATCCTTGGTAGGTCTTGTGAGGATTGTGGTAGGCAAAGTATCTATGGAACGGGTTTTCTTTACTGACTCATCAGTCACTGATCCATTAGCTCGTCGACTCTCAATAATCTCCGCGGTTTAAAATTGGCTTGATTCGACTGAAGTACTGAAACTAGAGCAGCAGTTGAACCGGACCGACGACAGGTGAACGCTCCGACATTCGTTGTGCTCAAGGCTGCAACCAGCGCTGCGGGCCATCTTTCACTTCGCTACGGTCCACTGACTGAGAACGACTACACACCTGAGCCAATAAGTCCTGTCAGTCGTGTAAATTGGTTGTGCCTCGCCGCACAATTAATTTATATATAAGGTCGCGTTATCGATTTCCAAATCTTTCTTGTCTGGTGATATGAAAAATTCCGTCTTAGAGGTGGAAGCACCCGCAAGGCTGAATTCGTTCCTACGGTAACTTAGTTTTGAGTATGGACATATTCTGCGAACTTGAATTCAATCCTCGGCGTTGACTGGAATGGTACTTGTGGTGGACAAGAGTTGAGAATGAAAGTTCTTCCTGCTTACCAATACCCTCTGTTGGGGAGCTCGGCAGCGCCACGAGGAAAGTCGGGGATTCTGTTCTTCATGGGAACATGAATTTTCTCCATTGGTCTAATACTTCAATATTTTACAATTCATTTTTGATTTTCAGATAAATCTATTCAAGATAATAAATTTATTCAAATGCTCAATCATATGATTTATGAATTTGCAAATTTATTATTTGCTAATACATCTTTAAAAGATATTCATGAACGTTTTCACCCGTACGGCATCATCAGATGTTAAAAAATTTGACGAAATCTGAACATAAGTCCATTAAGTTGTACACAGTAATATGCATGCATATACGTTCATGAATATCTTTTACAAGATGTATTAGCAAATAATAAATTTGCAAATTGATAAATCATATGATTGAGCATTTGAATAAATTTATTATCTAATCCTTCAAGCCTGACTATGGCCCTAGTGTTTCTCAGAACCTAACAGAAATGATACCAACCGAATTTTCTGCTACTAATGTCGGTTGACTAGAAAAGCTGGGAATCTAAACTTCCCGCTGGTTCATCGCTATGGAGTAACGGTCCAGGTTCAAATCCTGGTCAGTTTTTTCAGAGGTTTTCCCTCAACCAATTGAAACGGAATTGCTGTGTAACTTTCTTCGTTGGACCTCGAACTCATTTCGCCATCATTTATTCACATGTCATTGTCAGCATTACCTTAGGCTAAGTTCACTCGAACAAGCGCGCAACAGTTCGGCGACAATTATCATTCACTAGCATTCCCCGAACGCCGGCTGGCAACGCAAAAAGGGGGCTGGCCTAGGGACGAATACGGTTGCCTGCTCGAAATCTGGGTACACAGCGAACCTTAGTGTAGTCAATCGGTGTGGATTGAGATTGCGCTTAGTTCAAGGGTTAGCACAATAGATCTTCTAGGTCGCAGTATTGGATCATGGTGCCCCCACCTGAAATTCAATTCAATTCAGACTCGTTAATCTGAGGGTCTGTGACCTTATTAAAGGATTATATTTAACTTTCTTTCACTTTTGTCAACACTATTCCAATCTGTCTTTCCACACTTTTCATATAATTTTATAAAAACATGGCATAAGGTGGCGTTCGAGCATTGCTGATACCGGATGGAGATGCTACGTCAGATTGAACTTTCTCACTGCAATTCTCATGACCATGGGCAGTTATCGAGGCGGGATGCCTATGGTGACATCCGAGTTCTAGCCGGGACTAGTCTTTCAGTTTGGTGACTCCTAGGAATCAAACCTGTTTAATTCTGTGGTATTTCCAGGGGTTGCAGATCCATGCGTAAAAATTATTTAATTTCATCCCTACCCATCAGTAAAACAACACATTTTAAGGTCGAAGTTTTGATGGACTTCGGCCCATTCCTGCGAGAAATTAAAAAAAGTAAGGGAGTCAGAATTCATCACTCCTGACAGCGGAATTGAGCGGGGTTGATTGAGAAGAAAGATTAATTTTGGTATGAACGAGGGACAGTGCAACGAAAGATTTCCACTCGTCCAATATTTCATTTAATTGGCAGTAGGTGGATACTGGTCAGTAGCCTTGGTTCTGTATATAGCTGTGCCCTTCCCATCCAAGCGATAAGTGGTTCGATTGGTGGTGTGGACTATGGAAAATATTTATCTTCCATCCATAGAATTGGGTATTTGTTCTTTATCACACCTTAGAGCGGTATGACCTTAAGAGGGACGGGTGTAGGGGGTCCATTTGGTGAACGGGTGAGGGGTCTCATGCAGGCAGTGGGCTGGTACACCACATTCTCATTCATCCCATAATTCGGGGTGCACAATAGACCACGGTCGAGCCGACGTGCTGAAGGGTCGTCCTAACCCGCCTCTAGCCACTCACTACTACTACTACTACTACTACTACTACTACTACTACTACTACTACTACTACTACTACTTGTTCTTTATCATGTGCTATCATGTGGTGTCTAAGCGGCGGCCCTGTGCCGTGCTGACCACAGGGAGATCCGTAATGTGTCTGTGTAATGTTGATCAAAATATATATATATATATATATATATATATATATATATATATATATATATATATATATACCCTTCCATACACCGCATTTGATTGTAAGTCGGTAGGAAAGGAGGTGAAACATGAAGAAGGAACAAGATATAGGTATTTTCAAATTCTCAGCAGTGTAATCCAGTAATTTCAATTGAAGCGTAGAGAGAAATGTACCAAGGAAGGAGTCGGTAGAGTGATGAGATTAAAGTGGCATCGAGAGCCCCATATTACCAATGTTAAATTAATAATGTTTAAGTATCTTTATCTCAGAAAGTATCACAAATAGTTTTATGAAAATTTTACTGCTGATTCTTTATCATCTTTATAAGCACCGAGTTCTTGTATATAAAACCTATATTGTGAAAATAATAAGTCATGATTTTATTTGTAACCGACTACTTAAAAAATACATTATATTAATATACTGTACATGCACAACAGAGTTTTTATGCAAATAGCCTGAAACTAGAGGTCAGCAATAAATGTAATATTACAGATAAGATTATAAAATTTTATGCCTCTAGCTATCTTAGTTTGTGAGAAAAAGATACATGTTGTTCATTTTTAACTTATGAGAAAATGTGCGACAAAGTAGGCAAGCATTTGAGTAACTTACGTTTTTAGAAATATAGAATACTAAACTTGTTTTCAAAATTTACAACCAAATCATCTATTACAGTCTTCAATAAGCCGCCAACTTATGAAACAAATTTCGGCTACAAAACACGCTAAACCGAAACATTTTTTTTCCATATAGTTTCGAAGATATTTACAGGGCGACCTATATTTATATGCAACTTTCATTGCTTTGTAGTAGCGTAAACAGTAATTACATGACCCATTCCACTTGAAACAATGAAGCTTTAATTTAATTTTATTCTCTCGGAGGAATGGCTTACCAATGCGTTTCCTGAACCGGTCATCGGGCGCTGTGGGAATGTCGAATGGCCTGCAAGAAGCCCAGATTTAACATCGTTTAACTTTTTTCTGTTGGAAACCATATAGAAAAGCTGTACACCAGGAAACCTCAGGATGTGATGACTTTATAAGCGGTAATTCGAGAGGAGTGTGGTCGGGTGCCAAATTACATGTTTGTGAGGGCTGTGCCCTATAGAGCGTTCAGCCATATCTGAAAAAATGTGCAGCAAATGCTGGTGCTTACGTTGAATTGTAAGTAATAATCCTAATGACTGTAATACTGTTTCATTCTAATTTGATCCTCTCATGTATTGTCATTTATGTGTAATAAATGGATGAAAAGTAGGATATAAATATGTATATTTGTTGTGTAAAAACACAGTATTTTTAAACATAAAACATAATACGTAATTAAAAATACTGACAATTAGAATGTTTCAATTAATATTATATACCAAATTACAGAAGTGAAATAGGGAGAGGAGTAACAAGGATGCCCTTTATCATCTACCCTGTTCAACATCTACTTGGAGGATTTGGTGAAGAACTGTTTTCAGAACATGGGAGGGTTGATAGTAGGAGGAAGAAAAATAAAGTGCATAAGATTGACTGATGGTATGGCGTTGTTAGCAGAAGAGGAGACGATACTAATGAGGAGTATGAGATGAAGATAAATGCAAACAAGACGATAACGATGGTCATAGGAAGGAAAATAAACAAGGTAAACTTGCGAATACTAAATGAGGCAGTAGAGCAAGTGAACAGCTTCAAATAGGTCTACTTGGAGTGTACTATAAGCAGTAACATGAGCTGCAGCCAGGAAGTCAAAAGGAGGATAGCAATGGCAAAGGAAGCTTTTAATAGAAAAAAGGAACATCTTCTGCGGACCTCTGGAAAAGTAACTAAGGAAGAGACTAGTGAAGTGCTTTGTATGGAGTGTGGCACTGTATGGGGCAGAAACAGGGACATTACGAGGAAGTGAAGAGAAGCAAATAGAAGCATTTGAAATGTAGATATAGAGAAGAATGGAGCGTGTGAAATGGACAGACAGAATAAGAAATGAAGCTGTGTTGGAAAGAGTGGGTGAAGAAAGAATAATGCTGAAACTGATCAGGAACAGAAAAAGGAATTGGTTGAGTCATTGGCTGAGAAGAAACTGCCTACTGAAGGATGCACTGGAAGGAATGATAAACGGGAAGAGTTCGGGGTAGAAGAAGATATCAGATGATAGACGACATTAAGATATATGGATCATATGCGAGACTAAGAGGAAGCCAGAAAATAATAAAGATTGGAGAAAGCTGGGTTTGCAATGAAAGATCTGCACTTGGGCAGAACACGTATCCTATGTATGTATGTATGTATGTATGTATGTATGTATGTATGTATGTATGTATGTATGTATGTATGTATGTATGTATGTATGCATCAAATTAAAAACAATTTTTCGAAACAAAATCAAATTTTGATTTCTTTTTAAATTTGACCTCATGGCTCACCTTTAAAAAAAATTATAGCCCTTTGTTGATTTGTAGTGTGAATTACCAAAATGTCTGCTGTAAGGTGAGAATGGATTCTTAAATAAGAGTAGAATGGTAGTTGGTCAAATTCTCGTCTCATATTTAATATTTTGCACTTTGTTATCTGAATTTCTTTGATGATTATAGTGCTGAAATGCGTACAATGTGTTACGTGCGTAGAATAAAAGAGACTAGACTGGGTGGTTCACAAATATTTATTGTACATACAATTATAACAGGCGACCAATCCTCACTGTGACTTAGAGACGATCTCGTGACCGAAGTTCATTGAAAACGAGTAAATGAACAATGATCTCCAAGATCGTCAATGCACACGTTTTAAAACCATTTTAAATATTTCTGCTCCCAATAATTATTAACAGTATTTCTTGCTTCGGGCAGCAGAGTTAGTGACACTATAAGGTACGTGTTATAAACACTACAGTAGGGACACAAGCCTTCCTGGCATTATGTCAACACACGGTTGTTCCCTTTGTTAATAAATTACTTTGTGTTAGCCGTGGCACTGCATGAGTCGCGTTGATGTCATACGGTTTTGATTCTTCATTAATATAGTTAGATGACACCCTGGAATAAAGTGAAATGTAATCCTAAATTCTCTATTTCTACTCTAACGTGAGGTACTAGCTATAATCGCGTACAATGTTTTCTACGCCGGTCGCGTTTCCAAATGACATTGACTTTCATTTCACGGATGAACAGAACACAAACAGATGCCTAATTCCTGCTAAGAATAATGATGCGTCACTTGAAAAAGTATGTGGATCGTCTTATTATTGTTCTTCTCTTCTTTGTCTTCCTTTTCTTCTTGCTGGTTTTTCTATTGTTTTTTTGGGGGGGGAGAGGCTTTGAAAATTTCATACTGGCCGGACACATGCTGAAAGTTTTGGAATAACCCAGATATGCACCTGAAACAAAACAAGGAATAAGCACTCACTCATTTTCACACACGCCATGACATTAATGTGTAACACCATCTTCGGGTTCGAGGAAAACTCTACGTACAATCTGAAATATACTTTCTCTTGTTTTCGTTAGGGATGCCCAAACTGAGGAGTAATCTATTTCACGGTATTCTATCAATTGCTGTGAGAGGAGGCAATCTAAGTGATGTGGAAACATCAACAACTTGTTTGGCTGCGGCCTTCGGAGAAACCTAGTGTGTCGCAAATAACCGGAGCGGATGTGTAATAAAGTGAGATAGCTTAATGTAGTGGTCTACTGGGTGTGCCGAGTCTGTGGCTGAACTGTACTAGTCTTCCATCCAGGCGGTCCGGGTTCAATCCTCAGCCATGCCTTGATGGAATTTGTGGTGGACAAAGCAGACGTTGTAGAAGGTTTCTCTCGGGGAACTCCCTCTATCATTCCACCAACACTCTACATATATCTTGCGAAATAATTAGAAAAAGGTGGGGTGAAATCTTAGGAATAGTATGGGTTTCTGATGCTGATATAAGATTTAAGGATTTTGGGATTCAGACCCTGGCGTGTAGGCCTATGAGGTACTCGACTAGGGATGGGATGTGACGCTGTCAGGGCTGAGGTAGAATGGCTCACCTGTCAGCGTCGGAGTCACGAATGTTACCCAAGTCACCTATCGAACTTGGACATCACATATATAGGACGCATAATGGGAAAATGTAAGCCAAAGTTCAAGAATCAGTCCCGGGTCTGGCACTCGAAAAGCCAAGCCAAATCTACTGGATGTTTCAGTCTAATATGGTCCGCCCGCGCGGCGGCTTTTGGATGCGTAGCAACGGTACACCTGTTGGCTACAAGGCGAGCTGAGTTGACGCTGGTATTATATCAAATACTCACCCAATTTAACTAAGAATACGATGAAACTACCGTCCTTTTCTATAGGCTACATTTTGAATGTTCTTAGCATTTCCTCCAAGTTCCCATCAAGAAACAAAGGCAATCTTTTGACGGAATAGATATTGAAAAAGTCGCAATGTGGGTCTTAATGTCCCCCTCCAGAAATTCCAGTTTCATTCCAGTTTTTTTACGGGTATTACCGGTACGCTTGAAATCTTTTAAGATGCGTGGGTTTGTCCTATATATTTTAACTTTCAATTAACCCCACAGATAAAAATTGCAGATCAGATCGGGGGATGGAGGGAACCATAAATTAACACTAATGACCAGACAGTGTATAGGGATGACTTACGAAAGTGAAGTTGTTTCGTATCGGAGTATATGGCACGTGCCGCGTCGTTCGTCTTTTCGTCTTTTGTGTATCTGGCGAGTATAGTAGCGTACATAACGAAGGAACCCCGGTCCACATTGCAACGCAATGTGTGCAGTTGTGTTATCCTGCTCAAGTATTTAGTACGAGTTGAATAGTGTAGTGCTGATCCATTCATAATGTCGAAGTCAAAACGTTAAATTCGCTTAGAGATAAAAAATGCAATTAAGAAGTATGAGAGTGACTTTTATGTATTAACGAAGACAATATCGTGTGTAATGTATGTAAAATTGAAATAAAAACCAGAACAACTCAGGCTATAGAGAAACATTGCAACAGTACATCGCACAGGAAATGCGTTGAAATGAAATCTGAGAAACCATCTACATCATCATCATCATCATCATCATCATCTAGTTGTGCGGGTCTAACGACACGTGTAACATGATGCTCAATACAAGTATTCCTCTAAAGAAATTGAGTGATCCCCATTTTAGAGGTTTTCTTCAGAAATTCTCTCGATACAAAAACTGTTTAAGCGATAGGCGAAGACGATTCAGCTTCGACAACTTACGAGAATATATCGTCGTTTACTGCAACGCTGGTAATTGCATCAATGTTGACGAGGACTGAACTTGCAAAGTATGTACTACAATACGTTATTTTTCTTTTCTTTCTGACTGTACGAAGATACAGTAGCATGTTGACATCGTCTGTTTACGTTTAAAACCTGTTGAGCTAATGGTCTGAATGAAAAAAATGTAACATATAGTAAATGTGCATCTACATTCAACGATAAGTCATCCCGCATCCACTGTCTACTAATGATTATCCTGGAATACTTTATTAATTTCTTGTAGAAAGTTCGCTGTATGAACGATGGCGGAATCTTCTTGAAAGAATGCGTAATCTTGTTCCATCTCGATCAAATTGAAACGAAAAGGGTTATAAAATCATATACATATGTATATCTATCGGCATTAATTGTTTCTTGAAAAAAGAAAGTTCGACAATTATTTTGTACCTGCCAACTCTAACATCGTCGAGGAACCTCATGAATAATGTCTGATTTTTCACGTGAAACAGCTGCGGTAATTTTGTGGATTTACGTAGACGTGGAGATGAAACGACGCCTCATCGGAGGAGAAAATAGTGTAAGATAGGGGTCTATTTCTCCATCATGCATGATATTTACAACCCATTCACAAAATGTACGCCTTTTCTCAGGATCGTTCTGTTGAACCCATGAAGCGCATTCATATTGTATGGTTTGGTTTTTAACAACTTTTTAGCTCTATGTGCTGAAGAACTATAAATTCCCGATTATTTATGGGCTTTTTCGGTGGATTTTCCAAGCGATAGACAATGTTACTCAATGTTTATTCCGTCAAAGCCTTTTTTCTTTCTTATCTATAATACTTCCAGTCACAAGAAATTCACATAGCCTACTAAGTTACTATCTTGTTTCATGAGCTGGAACCCTTATACGAGGAATTTTTTGCAGAAATTTTTCTAACTTGACGGACGAAACATCAGTTATGAATACACGATGGAATGACTCACTCACATTGACTGAGAACACGCCGCACGTGTGTAATGTAGTTTGATCATACCAACCGGTATGGAGAAATCCCGTGCGCGGCCCACGTTAAGCTGAGACATCCAGTATTCGACATAGAAGTTCCGTGCTTTGAACAGCGTGGTATTAATTGACCCAAGAATTTAGATAACACTGAAACAAAACGAAATAAAAAACATAAATATAACTCACAAAATAACCATTTGAAATTGGTAATGGTCATTCGAACAAATAAATTTTCTGAAAATACAATCTTAAAACTTAGTGAAGTCTCAAACTCTTAATTAGATTTGGCTTCATGAGCAGCTTGAATTCGCATAGAAAATTATTACTTAAATTTATATACAATATTAGGTAGCGCTTAATTCTTTTAGAGAGAAATTTCTATAGCTTTTGTTGAATTTCACTCGGTTAAGAATGTTCATTAAATTTTTGTGCAAAGAGTTTTTAACTTGTCATTATTCGCCCCCACTCTAAGAGCGTTGCTCATAAATGTCACTAGTACTGAGAAGCGTACGTAGGTCATTAGTTTGTCAGACAATCCAGAGGTGGTGGGTGAGATGATGATAGAGAAGGGAAAGTGGAGTAACTGGAGGAAACCCCTGTGTCGCCTGAACCACGGCAACAACGCAAGTTATGAATTCGGGTGAATCAACCAGGATTGGAACCCGGGCTCTCCAACTTATAAGCCCAGCGCGCTAGCACTGAGCCACTTTGTCAGTACTGTTCGTTAAATTTAAAGTTTGGTTCTTAACAAGATCTTTCTATTATGTCAGTCTTTTGTTAAACATATAGCCTACAATATTTACACTACAAGCCGTCTGCTCAAGAGCACTATCTTTAAATAAGGGACTGTTTTCACTGCTGTCTCTTTATTACACATCTCAGCTGAGTTCAATAGGATTAATGGGATATGGCCTTTCGACGTCATCCGCACTCAAATACTCCTGGTAAGAGGTATTCAGCTTAGAATTTGAATATTGGCTGTGAATAATATTTTGTACTTCATTAATTTGTTTTTCCTCTACCATTACCAATGAAGAGGTCTAATATGTTTTATGAAATAGTCCGTCTTACATATTTCAATATTTTGTAATATTTATCTCACTTAATAAACAGATAATATTGTCGTTAAATGAAACTATGTTAATGGCTTTGCTATATTTGTAACATCTTTCTATATTCCTTCCAAAGTTTGGTCTCGCTATAGGATTTTATTTTCTTTCAGTGTGGTAGCTGCAGAATTACACAAATGAGATCCTAATTTCTGCTAAATGACAACGTTCCCCGAAACACTTCTTTGAAAACCTTGCAAAAGATTATTGTGAATGTATAATCAATCGTTCTTATAACATGGTGGAGGCACATGAACCAGATAATTATTTAACTTTGCTTAGAAGAACAATAGGACTGCCGAGCACACGACTGTGTGATTGAAAAAAATATCCGCCATAAATTACGAAAGTTATTGCCATCCATTCCTTTTTTGCACTCAAGTCAATTCCGAAGTAGTACGGAACAAATGAAACCATTGCATCATATACTGTTTTTGTTGAATGTGACTGCATTTTATAACATAATGTGCAGACAGAAGCTGATGTGATAGCAGACAGAGGAAGGCTACCAAAGGGAAGATGTAGAAGAGAAACAGAGAGAAGACGCAGAATGAGAAAGAAACGAACGAGCCATTTAATAAGAAGTGAAAGATCAGTGATGCATCTTATACCGGTACCTTCTTTTAGCACATTTTTACAGCGGTGTGGTTCCAGGATTGGAGAGCGACTCCTGTTGAGAAGGTATATGAGGCGGAGAAGTGGATTTGCTGTGTTTGGGCATGTGAACGGCCTTGCAGAGGGCGTGGCTCCTGCGTGGGAACGTCCCGAGTTGGACTCTTCAAGGTTTGCCAATCTAACCGGAACTCCCTTGAAGTATGGAGTCTTCTAGTAGTACTACTGAAAAACTGAACATAAATAAAGAAAATGTCTGCGAAATATTGGCGAACTAAACCTAGAAACCTTTCTTACTATTCGAGATTTGAAAGTCTATCTCATGAATTAATTATAATTGTTACTGAATTCGTTATTTATAGTTTTTGGATCTCATGTGTCAGTACCTATGTAGCTTCTTGGTAAAACATCATATTTCAATCATCTAATGTTCATTAAAAAGTGAACACGAAATTAATGTAAAAACAGGCAACGGATCAGCCTGCTGCTGACAAGATCAAGATGACAGCTGATGATGAGGGTGTGATATCCTTGTCAAGATAATCAAGTCGCTCATTACCTTCAAGATCTGGTTATTAGATTGTCAACAACTTGCATATTCTTGTAAGTTTGACCGTCGTAGAAATTCATGTTATCCCAACGACAATAACAAAATTTGGCAGTGATACTCCCTTCATCGAGAATCATCTCTAAAAAATAACTTTAATAGTAATGCCTCAATGGACGAAGAAGAGCGACTAATCTATATGAAAGAAATGTGTGATTACATTCCTTTCGATACAGAGTTCATCTTCTTAGAGGAAGCACAGGAGAGTCCAATATGGCAACATGTCTCATAAATAATTGTACTTAGCAAACTTCCTACGACTTTGCTGTTTCTTACTGAGTTGATGACATTTTTATTTTTATTGCTACTGAGGCGATATTGTGTTATTGAATTGGTGATTTTTAATGCTTATTACTAAATTGATGTCCTGTTGCTTTGCTAGTTGTTAACGAGCTGGTGTTTTGTTGTTTTATACAGTGTTACCGAACTGATTAAAGTTATATTACTAATTGTTACCGAATAGATGTTTTGTTGCTTTTACTTATTGATTATTGAGTTAATGTTCTGTTGCTTCCTTCAATGTTACAATATTGTTAAATTTATATTGTTGTTTTTCTGATCCTTACGGAGTTGATGTCCGTTATTTTGAAGATAATTACCGAGTAAATGCCTATTTTCTTTATGCCCATTACTAGCAAGTTGATGTCCTGCTATTTTGCTGGTTACTACTAAGATGGTGTTCTGTTATTCTGTTGATGGTTGCCGAGCCGTCTTGTCAGTTGTTTCCTCTAGTAGCGAGGATCGTACGGTGTGGCGTTGAAGCCCACATAGCGATTGTTCTTCCTGTGCACGAAACCGGTTCCAGGCGCCGTGTTGTAATAAATGACGCGTCGAATGCCGAAGGGATCGATGTAACCGAAGCTGCCGGCACGTCTGTCGTCGGTGCCTTCCTCCTCGTGGTACTGTCGCGGCAGGAAGTAGCGGAAGCCGTTGTGCGTGGCCGCTATGCCGTCGTAGAGCGGCTGCTGGTAGCTTTGGACGTTGCTGGACGCTGCTGCGTAGTTCTGCTGCTGGTAGGCGCCCACGTCGTACGTGCGCCTGGTGGCGGGCACCAGAGGGTACTGCGCGGCGGTGTTGCTTAGTACGTAGGGGTTGGTGTATGTGTCAGCGGGAGGCAGTGCATTGGACGTGATGTCGGGCTGTGCGTATGGATATGCAGAGATGGGAGCTACGTAAGCGGGCGCGGAGGTGGTTGAAGGTGCCGAAGGAGTGGGAGGGGCGGGCGTGGAGGACACGGCCGGCAAGGAATTGACGCCGGTACCTCCCTGGCTCGGCACGCCCTTGCTCTTGGCGACGGCGTCCGCGATGGGGTCGTCCTTGCCCACGAAGAGCATCTTGGTGCGCACGACTCGGTAGCCCGTGTTATCGGCCACATAGTCGCGCAGACGCAGGAAGCCGTTGGGATCCACCCAACCGTACGTGCCCACCACAGTACCATCCTGCAGGCGCTTCTCCTTTCGGTACTGTCCGCTGATGGTCTGATAGCGGAAATAGCGCTCCGGGCCCTCGTCCGTCTGGATGTGGTACTGTGTGTTGGGGGCGTTGTCCCAGCCGCCCGTTCCGCCTACCTTGGCCGACGTCACTCCGGCGACAGCCACCTGTAACAGGTTAGGCAACTAATTAACAACAAGGTTTAAACGTTTAGCGTCGATACTTTGTAAAATGAGATGTGCGAATGACAGGGGGAAGAGTATTTGGAGGAAAAACTGCCCAACAGTAGCTTTCTATGTTGCAAAGTTTACAGGAGTATAAGATGAAATTCGAGAAGCCATAATCTGGGTCTCTGTCAGTAGATAGCCTATGTCTAATGTAACATTATAAGCGCGGAATTCAATTTCGGTATCGGTACGGCATTGTAAGTGACTTGCTTGACGAAACGCGTGTCACTCGAAACAAAATTATTATTATTATTATTATTATTATTATTATTATTATTATTTTATTTTTATTATCATTACTTCGGAAGTAGGCTATAAAACCATAAATTCTTAGATTTTTTTTTTTTTTAATTTTTGTTTGCGAATAAGTAAGCCTGTATCATATTGGATGTATTAAATGGACTCTATAATGCGCGGGTACTAACAGCTTCATTTTTCTAGTGTGCCGGTTTGCCAGAAAAGGATCAACTTGCCACTATCTATCTATTGATGTAGGCTATACAAACAATATTATTGTTCTTCCCCTGACACATCGTCAAGTGAGATGTACTGTCTGATAATAAGTGTACATATTAGCTAGAACCTCAATCAGAGGTTCATACATACATACATACATACATACATACATACATACATACATACAAATAGAAATAGCCCAGAGTATCTCATGAGGGCAGGGTCTCTTTCCCTAATGCAGGACTGGGCACCAGGATGCGAATTCTACTTTCTCACAGGGAACCATATGACTTCTCTTCAACCCCTTTCTTCCCCTAATGGAAAGGTAGTGAGGTCATGCGATCTAGGGTAGTTACTCCGGAAAAGTTCTTGCTGCAGTAATTTGGATATTTCATGCCTTTTTAAATAGGCTACTATTTCTTTCTGCAAACTCCGACGGTATGTGCACATCGAAATATGTTGCCATGTACTCGTATTACAACTTTACAGCGCCAGCGGTAGGAACGCGGATCGACGACACAGACCTCTAACAGACTACAGTACGTTACTAGTTTTTCAGATAGGTCCTAAAAATTATTGCATGCCTAATTAAATTTTTGTAAAAGTAATAGTAATGTGGTTGAGATCCATAATCATACCTTTTTTTTCTTATTATAGAGAGTGGAATTCCAACCATCTAGCCGTTCGACTAAAGTTGTGCCAATGTTCCAGAAATATGAAGATTTCTATTCTTCTTTCTGTGCATTACAAATGTACTGCAACAATTATTATTTTCTTTAGTTACGCTATGTCATAATAGTTCGTGTTGAGAGAAATCTAGTACTATTAGATTTGACGGAAGTTAATGTATTTTTATGTCTGAGATAAACGCTTATACCTTAGGAAAGAGCAACCATGTACAGCGCACCCTTTTTTTAATACTGTATTTTCAGCTGTGATTATGGCGTAAACAATGACAAATATAGTCCTACACATATATAGGTATGAGGTTCCGTAATAGATACGTTTTGAAGTTTCAGAAATAATTCTGAATTAATTTGAAAAAAAAAAAGTGTTAGGTTAATTAATCGTATATTGCGGTTTTTCTTGTCTTAACTTACACTCCACGATTCTTCTGGTACGGTGACTGTGGAGTAGTAGCCCAGAAGTTAATGGAATTAGACTTACTCCACCCTTTGAGCAAGCTGGAGCGTCGCGTGATTAGCATACAATGCGAGATCGAGTTCCTGTATGGGCGACGACCTTGGTTCGAGCCTCATCGTCAAGTTCATGTTATGTGGGCTGACATGATGATGCTGAAGTAATCCATGTAGGTCACATTAATGGAATGCGCGGTTTTCACCTGTGCTTATGAACGCGACCGAACTGAATTTCAGTATATACGAATTGCCAGTAATACACATTGCGCAAAATGCTGCAGCTGGCAACGTCTCTTACTAAACAGAACACATGTTTTACACTGTTTTATACTTTGAGCTCTATTACTTAAGTAATTCTGACATTTCTCCATTATGATCTCACTATCTCAATGACGCCGCCGAATTATCTCTGTAGTTGTAAAAAGTTGTAGAAAGAAGAAAGAAATAAGAGACCACAGAAACATTTGAAACAAGAGCAACAAATCTGACATACGAGAATGTTGTTCCACGCTAACAATGGCGCATGCGTGAGAACGGGGGCAGCGTCATATACATTGTGGAGAAAGTCACTCCAATTCAGTCAATTCTCTATTAATTTCTTGTTCAGCTCGAATGTGTTTTTACACCCGGCACTTTCTCAGATTCCTACGCGCGGAATGCCACTTCCTCCGGTTTTATGGCCTCTCCGACTGTCACCTGTGATTCAATTGACGAAAAATCCGGACAGTACAGCAGACTTCCGACCCTTTTATTACATCTTTCAATTTTATTGTCAAAAATACCTGAGTGATCTGAAACTGAATTCGAACGACGCGATAAATAGCATAAAATCGAAAATTTGCTGTAAAATTAATTATATACAGTGCAAATATCATAAACCCAAAACAAAAAGACGAAATACTATATAGGCCAACGTATAGCCTATTTGACTGTGCACGAATTAGTTGTTTTAATTAGCTTTTAAAATAGAACATACCATATCTACAAAAGTGAAAATAAAAAGCTCACAGGAGAATTTGAATTCTTTGCTTATTTTTTAAATATTTTGACACCGTTGAGTATTTTGAAGACTAGCTAGCTAGCTGGTATCATTTTTGAAGTCCGAACGGTCGTGTTCGTATAGAATCGGTATAAATATCGGGACTCAACTGTGTTTTTCCATCTGTCTATTGAGCCTGTATATCTTAAGGGTCTATTGAAGTCCCACTAGAGTACCCTTCCATCCCTCCCGAAAGCGTACTATGTCTCGTGAAACGCTACTCACAATACTGCATCACGCCGCACAGTTTTGGGGAATATTATTAAGATTATAATGAATGTTGAAATGGAGACTGATGATAGAATGAGGGAGAGAAACGGGAGAACCCAGAGAAATTCCCTCAAATCTTTGCTTTGTTTACCACACGTAAGACTCCGTCATTGCCGAGATTCGAATCTGGGTCCGCAGAAATCGTAAGTCAGTGCTCTGCCAACTGAGCTATCAATGGATTTTTATCCTATAGTGAATATGATTATATAATTATTGTTTTTCAGAAGATGGTCTGTTTTGTTCAATACATCCAATTTAATTTACCTCTTTTTATGTACACATGTAACTTTAGATTAATATAGGCCTACTATAATATCGTTGGGATGTTTTTCCTTTACGTTTTCATGCACTGCTACTGAAATAAAGAGACGAGCCTACGTATTAGAACTTGAAAAAAGTAGCCATATTGGCAAATTATTTTATCTACCTTTTCGTATTAACAAACATAATTTAATCCTTTTTAAAATCACTTTTTAACCACACTACAGTATATAGAATGAGCAAAGAGTCACTACCGGTACTAATTTTCTAATTGTTTCCCTTATGCGTCGATACATCACTGAAAACGATTCAAGCATACTTTTTCGTATAGTATCTGATCCAAATCAAAAGCCTTTTCAATAGGTACTTTGAAGTCCATAACGTTGTCGAAAATATGATTTGTGATTTTTGGCTCACTTTGTATAATGAACACATCATACGAGTAAATAACACAAATATGACAATATAGGCTAGCTATTATTGTCGTAATTCTGTCGGTCTGGTTGGCGGAGTTGGTATAGCGCTGGCTTTCTATGCCTTCTATGCCCGATGTTGCGGGTTCGATCCCGGACCAGGTCGAGGCATTTAAGTGTGCTTAAATGCGACAGGCTCATGTCAGTAGATTTACTGGCATGTAAAAGAACTCCTGCGGGGAAAAATTCCGGCACACCGACGAAGCTGATATAACCTCTGCAGTTGCGAGCGTCGTTAAATAAAACATAACATAACATTGCCGTAATTCTAGAGTCGATTGCTAGATTTCATTATAATTATAGTAAGTTTAAAATACAGATGCCATAAATCCTTACCTCCGGAGAATCTAAACTTTTCGAAAACTCCAGACTTTTAAAATTTAGCGAGCTTATGTGTGCGCGTCTACGCAGGTGAAAGTGATTTCATTTATGCACCATGTTTTTCTTTTGCATTATTCACTTTTACACATAATTTCAAGAATTACACGCTCTTTTATTTGTGGTGATCCTCGTTCCTTCCTTCATTCTATTTGAGCTGACGGAGCTGAACTCAGTCTCTGGCGAATTCGAATAAAGCATTGGAAGCGACCTGAAGGGATAGCAACTATTGCCTGTTCGAGTGTCAGGATCAAGATCCATCCCCAACTTATGTCAGAAATACCCCGATATCTGTCTCATAATGAACTACAATTCGGGCTATGATATACACACCAAGGATTCTATCCTTTATCCCTCGTACATATCCCTAAATTCCGGGATTGGTTGACGGGGCTGGACTCGGTTAGCTGACTAGACTGATACCCAAACGACGGATGTTGCACCCCCAACTAATCTCTGAGCCAGGGACACACATTCCTTTTCCCCCTTGGTAAGAGTAGCCGCCCTTCACCACATTATGCCCTTAGGGTCGATCGGGACATATTTTATTAGAATCATCTCATTCCCAATTGGCTAGTCTCATAAACTGAGACAACTCATCCTGCCTGTAGTTTTCTGTGGTTTTTCTAAGTCGCTAAGCCAAATGTCGGAATGTGCTCTGAAAGAAATGAGCCACGTACTTAATTTTTCCCTACCCACATGTATTTAGGCATTTTTACTGGTGTGTCACTCGCACAGCACAAGGCTCCGATGCCTTCTCTTGCGATGACTGCGACGCTCCTTTTCCCACTCGTTGCCCTTGCTTTTAACATTTTCGGCGATTCTGCTTTGCTGCTGTTCTATCGTGCTTTCGATATCCCTTCTAATGTAGTCACTATTATGTTACGTCCATTTTCGACATTCCCCTTTTCACTGATGTTCCTTCAAGTAGAACGAAAATCGGACTGAAACAAGTAGCCAGCAGGTTTGGAGCTCATGTAGACACTTCCTCTCATCTCAGTCCCAATTTCTCTTACAAGGACGTGTTTTCGTGTACCTTTTAAATATTTCTCCTCTCATTTCCCCTTTAATGGTGGTCTAGTGGCTAGAGCGCTGCACTTATAATCCTTTGGATCCGGATTGGATCCCCGTTGTACTCCCTGCTTATTTATAATTTGTGTTGGGCAAACCAATGGTCCAGATAACATAGGGGTTTTCTCCGGGAGCTCCGATTCCTTTGCAGCTTCCCAACAAATCTCCATCTTATCTCATCGTGGGTGTAGCGTAGACCAGTCTCCTATGGCGCACCCTGGGCAACGACTCTGTCGGTAAATTGGTCTGCATAACTGGCTTCATATGGGTGAATGACGTAAATCGAATACCCGACATTAGCAAAAAAATCCCATTTAATTAATTAATCAATTAATTCAAGAACGTATTGTTATAGTTTTGTCAGATATTGACTTTATTTTTCTTCTAAACTGCTCAGTTTTATAAATGAAGTGCTATATATATATATATATACTTTATTTGCTATAAATAAAATACACTTCAAAATTTGTCTGTCTTCTTTTCATTATTTCATCTTAAATTTGAATTTTAAAAGTAACACTCGAGAATTTAGAAATCCGAAAATCCGAATTGATGCAGTACCCTCATACTCTGAACTTTATATTGCACTCGTATGTTAGTAAAAAGATACATAATATAGACAAATCGTGTATATTTACTTTGTACAGATACGGAAATAAGAGTAAAATGTGGGCCGAGTCTTGGTAGCAGTACTCCTGAATGTAGACAACAAGCTTCGCAAGACTGTCCACAAGTAGCATATATTTAGGCGCTCTTCTTTACTGCACATGCGGAATGCGTTTTATCTGGAACAGTAAAATTAGGCGGCCCATTTTTTTTTCTTGGTCTGTACATAGATCGGTTCTCCGTAGCTCATTAACTTCACAATCAACAGTAATGGCAGATCCATTATATTGGATGGATTAAAAGTCGCCACACGTTGTTTTTCATTGTCTTAAACATTGTGTTCCTTTCGCAATGATGTATCGCTGAAGACGATCTAGGACACTTAAAATTCCACACATATTTTATCTGATCCGAGTCATTCTTTTTAACTTTCTCAATAGTTGCTTTCAAGTTCTTAACGGTTGTTGAAATGGGTAGTGGCTTTTGGCTCACAATTATTATTGTTATTATTATTATTATTACTATTATTATTGACAATTTTCACTACAGGAAACGATAAAATATCATTACAGTGTGCTCTGTTATTCGTAATTTCCCTTTCATTCTCATCAACGTTTTAGCAAGTCATTTCTTACTACATTGTTTTTGTTGTCCAGTAGTTGTAAACGAACTAGGGCCACTTCAATTGAAGACCAGCGCCCTTGCACTTGAGCCACAAACGCGGCAACTCTCTCCACCTTCCCCTCAGTAGTTAAAAATAGGCTGTGGAGAAGTCATGGGAGTAGTAGGTATTTCCACTATTGATATAGAAAGGACTTGAAGCTCCAGACCTTGATTCTTATCAGGCTAGTCGTTCGAGAACGGGACTTGGCAATATCAGGGCTAAGACAGGATGATCCGCCTGTCAGCGTCATAATCACGAATGCCACCTAGGCCATTTGTCGGGCTATCATCGCATATATAGGGCGCACAATGGGCTGAAGTAAGCCTAAGTGCAAGTCGAGCAAGTCTTCTTTTGTCCTGGTCTTATGACATGTTCCATCGGTGAATCGTCCTCAGTCTAGTGCTTACCATGCAAGGCGTTGGACAGAGGTTCGCGGTTACATGAACCATTTCTTACTGAATAAGTTCTGCACGTCAAAGCGTCGTTAAATAAAATAATGCTACTGTCAGTCTACTATTATTACTTAGACCTATTAGTACTGCTACTGATTTTTCATGAAATTCTGGCCAGTGTATGGACAGCATCATGATGAATTTGTGCAGCTATGATAGGTAGCGAAATCCGGTTACGAAAACCAGCTGTAGCGGCTAGGGGGATCATCGTGCTGGTCACATGATATCTCCATTCTGGTTGAATGATCGTTCATCTCTGCCGAGGCATGTGGACGTGAGGCCTGCATCCGGCTGGTCTGCCTTGTCCCTTCATTGGCTGTCGCACCACGGATTACTACTATAGGCCTACTACTATTACGAGTACCACCGATCTGCGGCTCAACCATAGCTGAGTCAGTTTGTTGACGGCTTTTCAGAGAAAGGATCGGAGTTCAATTTCCGTCATATTCCGTAACAATTTATTGTGCTGAATTAGGCTGACTACGAAGCAGGTTTTCTTCATGTACTTCGACTTGGATAGTACACACACTAACGTACAGTAAACTTGGCACGCTCTTAGATTGGTCCCTCGTATCAACAAATGCACGTGGACAAGGATCTCGCAATTGGTTGTACACCAAAGTACGCCAGTGCGCAATTAGAAAACTAGTCCCTCTTTATAAATGGTTTCTTGTTTTTTAAAATTTGCAATATTGCCGTTTACAAGTATTAAACGAAAACTTAGTTACAAATTTATATTAGGCCTATTACAATAAAATAAACAATAACTTTCATTGCAATAAAAAGTAGAGCGTATTAATACAAAACACAGAAAAGTTATATATTGTGGTCAGATTAATGTGTACACCATGATACTATGCAGTAATAGTAGGCCTAACGTAATGTTTTATATATGCTGAAACACCTTGCTGATAGAGAATGATTCCATTTTGAATGATGTCATCGTGACTAATTGCCATGCATACAGCATACAGGATGTGTGTGTGACTTCCCTGACCTCAGCATTTCGTAATCTTACAGTTGCAGATTAAGCCTTAATTGAAGTGTGACATGTCAGATGGGCAGTTTAATTTCAGCTGATCGGTCACTTTTATGAAGTGCTACGAATAGTAAATTGAACTGTTGTGTTATGAATTTGTGAATTGTGATATTATTATTATGGGAAAGGAGTGAATTGTGTTCGGTGTTGTGAATTATGTGAGAGTAAATTATTTATTGGTACAATCTACAAAATGAATTGTGCTGTGTGTTACCATCTGATTCGGAAGGAACTGGCGTGTTGTCCGATAGCAACTAAGTCATTCACGTAAGTTCTATGATTTTTATTTAGCCTAATTACCTTGACCTGTCGTGTAGACCATTTACCAACATACTCGTTGTCAAGGGCCCGCCATAGGAGAGCTCAAGGATAATAATGATTAATGAATAATTTATAACTTCATATTTGTATTTACATATATTTGTATCTATAATTTACAATTTTTTTACTTCTACCATAATTCTATTTATTAGGCCTAAATTATTTTTAAATGCACGTCCATTTTCAACAGTGATCTGCTTATACTGTGCTGTGTGTTACCACGCCCAGAAATGTTACGCGGGAATGAACCACCAATAATATATCAGAAACGACCACGTGCATTTGTTGATTCGAGGTACCATTCTAAGAGCGTGCCAAGTATAGATGAGCTCTGGCGTGAAAGAACGACAACAAACGGTCTGGTAGGATAGTTTGCTTACGAATCGAATTCTGGACTTTCAAACTAGTGTCCTGCAATGTTCGAACATGAGAGAGGCAACCAAGACATTACAAACTTCGTCTTATGTCATAAGAAAAACTAATCGCAAGATTTGTGCTAAAATCCTTAAACGGTTAAAACATGAAGGGATGGAAGCGAAGAACAGCAAATATTTTTATGACAAGGTGGATCATACACGATAGGTCTCCTTCTGCAGAGCGAACATCGGCAAATATCGAACTACGTCACACTCGACAAACTTGAACAGAACATAGTGACTGTATTGCACGACGCTATTTCAAACCGACACGCAATTACATTCCATGCAAAGAATAATTGGATATTAATGCTTATTATAATTAATTTAGAAGTTACGTTGAGATATGTAATGACTAGAGCTAGGACAGGTATTCACTGAAGCTGAAATTAAGTTACCCACGACACGCATAGTATGCGTGAAGTCGTACGGCACAAACTGGCTCAGGGCTGTACAATCTCTGATACGATAGCAGTACGGACAAGTTAACGTTTTTTTGCAGTCGCTCAGTCTTTATACTCTATTCTACGGTTACATGAAGCTCAATAATATCATAAACATCATGTGTTGTCACATTAAATATGTTATTGGAGAAATTTGGTAGACAAACTTTCATAACGTATTGAAAAAACATCCAATGTCAGTTATATCACACATAAATTAAGGACTGGAAACGAAAATAGTTAAAACAACACTGTAATACTGACGACAGTTATGCCACAGGCAAACTGTATGAACATTTGCTATTCATTAAAAACAAATGTTGCAGATGTGACAAAACCATTAAGAATTTAGAAACGACAAATATTCACATGTCTGAATGCTTACGATTTGTATAACAACTTTATTAAACAAACTGAGAAGCTTAGAGCAGCTCCTAGGCATGTCACAGAAAAAGTGCAGCTGAAAATTAAAATCATTTTTGAGAATAATCCTGACTAATACTACAATGGTTAAAATAAGAAATTGTTTGCTAGAAACTCATAAAACTCCATCCACTTTTGAACATGATTGACAATATTTTCCGTTCCTCCCATCAGAGAGAAACTTCACTATTGAAATATTAAAAAAAATACTGCTACTCATTGCAATTGTGTTTGACGAACAAAGAGAAGATGATACAAATTGATATCTAGTATATTTTGTATTGCACAAAATATCATTATTTACCAGATAGAGAGGTAAGTTATCTACATAGGTATGTTGTAATTTCTTACATCTTCAGTTTTACATATCTAGTGATTATTACAATGTGAAATGATTTGTTTACTGTCGATTATAAATTTGTTAATATGTGTACTGTAACTAGCTACTTATATACCTCTGCCCCTCCTGTTTACAGTTGAGGTTACCTGAAATGAGTCTTCCACCACTCCCCCAGACAAGCTATATTCGAAACACGCACGCATTACAAGCAACGGGATATTTGCCCGGGCTCTAGTAATGACGAAATGAATAAGCTGTGCGTGGTTCAACTATATGGTTAAATTTGGACAGATGTAGGGTTACCTTACGTCTTCTTTTTTAAGTAAACAAAAACTGCTCGAGCGACTTTTATGAAAAATGACGAAATGTTCTCTTTTTTGGTTCCAGAGAAAAAGTTTCATTTTGACAGAATCCATGGCACAAAAAGAAGACAACAGTAAAGCGGTCCACCGCTGTGGAGTAACGGTTAGCATGTCTGATCGTGAAACGAGCGGGCCTGGGTTCAAATCCTGGTTGAGGTGTTTCCGGAGTTTTCCCTCTACCCATAAGAGCAAAGGCTGGGTAACTTTCGGCGCTGAACCCTGGACTCATTTCGCTGGCATTATCAGCTTCATCTCATTCAGACGCTAGATAACCATAGCAGTTGGCAAAGGATCGTAAAATAACCAATAAAGAACAGTGAAGCGAGTACATGAAACCCCTGGGTGAATGTAGCGATTAAGGTTAAAATTAAAATATTTTCAGTAATTTCTCAGAAGCTTTAAATCAAACTAAATAAGTATGGAACTTTCACTACGTTTTGTAAGGATAGTTTTGGTAATTTTAAATTTGGGTAGTATAAACTTATATAATTCTGTAGGCCTGTTATATAACGCAAGTCATTCATATGCCAATATAAAGGCAAATGATAAGTTTAACAAGATGTACAGAGTCTAGTAAATTAGGATTCCTTCTTTTTGATTGTTGCCATTTTGTTAACTAAAATTTGATAGTATGATATTGTTCTCAATGTATGTCTGTGGTACCAGCGTATTTTTGTAGAAAAGATGTCCTCTTTTTTATAGGAAGTTTCATTCCTTATTATGGACCAATGGGTACTGGTGCATCCTACCAAAAATCCGATGTGAATATCCTCTTACAAGATCACCAGGAACTGCTCGGGTTTCAATGAATTTAATGTATCGATGAAAGTTCTGTTTGCTTTCTTTCTTTCTTTCTTTCTTTCTTTCTTTCTTTCTTTCTTTCTTTCTTTCTTTCTTTCTTTCTTTCTTTCTTTCTTTCTTTCTTTCTTTCTTTCTTTCTTTCAAAATGATATAGGTGTGTCTCGCAATACAGAATGTAACTACAAAACAGTATGTGTATACAGCATTACGCAACACCGATGACACAATGTAATCTATACACATCTTCTGCCAATAGCCCGTAGTCCTTGCTTGTTAAGATGAATGTTATAGATTTGTACCATTTTCAGGCTTGGCTAGCAGCTCGTCTTATGTTCGGATTCGGAAACAGGATGTGGTGTAGAGTTTCCCTTCTTCATGGCACACCTGTCATGAATTTAATTCAGCTAGGCGGAGTCTGTGTTGAGGTTACAACTTCTGGCACGTGTAGCAAGCGACTTATCGTACGATATTGCTGTAGATATTGCAGTTGTTGCACTTTTAAAAGTGTGATAAATATATATTTTGTTCTTGACTCCCATTCCTTCTGTTCAAAGTTAATGATTGAGAATCATAATAGAGAAAAAAATAAACATATGATATAATACATAATTTGATTATAGTTACGACGAATGTGAAATTTCGGGATAACAAAGGCAACCTTCAGTACAGTACTTCGATCGAAGTGTCCGTAATAAGAAATGTGTGTAAATTATAAATTATGATCATGTTGGTAACAATCCGATAAGCAGGTAACAATTTATTAATATTTTATGTAAAAGCCATCTATAACAAATTTGTTATTTTAATCTATTCAACACGTTAATTTTTAACTATACAGAGTGTTTCCGGGCTGGTGTTACTAACTTTCAAGGATGATGGGGAAGGGCACATGTATCAGTTTGAGATAAGGAACCCTGGTCCGGAAATGACTGGGTCGAAAGTTATAAGCAAAAATAGTTGTATGGAAATTAAATTGTAATTTGGGACCACGTGTCCTCCTTCCCTTAACTTTTGGAACAGTCGTGGAAAGATGGTATGGGCAGGATGTCTCCTATGTGGGTACTTGACCCGATACAATTTGTGAGCTTGTCTACTGTTTCCATTGGCTCATCCGTATTCGAAAATCATGTCTGCATATTCCGCTCTCGTGCACTCCTCCATTTCACTAGGACTGATCGACTGGACACTGCAACTGGTACACATACACTGCTGTCTACAGACGTACATATCAGGACTGACCATATCCGTTACACATTACGCCATCTGCATTGCTTTAGTGTAGTTTCCTGTCCCCACCCCTCAGACAATGAACTGAACGGTATACTGTAGGTAGACAACGTAAACAACGTCAGATGAATACAGTATGTGTAAGATGTACAGATAAATACATATAAATAAGGTATACAGAGAAATAAAATTATTTCATTTCCACACAACTATTTTTGCTTATAACGTTTGACTCAGTCATTTCCGGACCAGGGTTCCTTATATCAAATTAGTACATGTGCCCTTCCCCATCATCCCTGAAAGTTAGTAACATTAACCCGGAAACACCCTGTATATTTTTTTCCTCTGTACAACGTGTATATATTGTTTATTGACATTTAACCAATTATGAATCACTGTTTTTCACAATCTTGTGTTAGCCTATATTGTTGATCTGAAGATAGCAAATATTTCCGAAAACATTAATCATTGATTTCCTACACATGTAGACCTACTATAGTATTTAATGACTATTTCTACCTTGATAAGCACATAGACGGCTTTTATATAAAACATTAATAAATTATAACTCAAATTCATCAGTAATTCGAAGAGAAGATAAACGAATTTGGCATATCTCAGCATAAATAATAATAATAATAATAATAATAATAATAGTATTAATAATAATAATAATAATACTTACTTACAAATGGCTTTTAAGGAACCCGAAGGTTCATTGCCGCCCTCACATAAGCACGCCATCGGTCCCTATCCTGTGCAAGATTAATCCAGTCTCTATCATCATATCCCACCTCCCTTAAATCCATTTTAATATTATCCTCCCATCTACGTCTCGGCCTCCCCAAAGGTCTTTTTCCCTCCGGTCTCCCAACTAACACTCTATATGCATTTCTGGATTCGCCCATACGAGCTACATGCCCTGCCCATAATAACAATAATAATAATAATAATAATAATAATAATAATAATAATAATAACAATAATAATGATAATGATGTACGTTTCAAACCAATACTCGACCGTTGGACGGCAAAACAGCTGTTCAGTGTTTTCTTCACGTGGTGTAGTATACAGATGATAAAAATATCTAAACAGAATACCTCATGTGTCTCATAATAGTTAATGCACTATAGGAAAGAAAAAACAAACGTAAAAGAGAGTTGGGTTATAGGGTGGCGAGCTTGGATCGTACGATCCTGATCTTGCTCTTGGCATTTGAACGTGGGAACTGGCTGCCTGAATTTTCAAAGACCCGACTCATGATGGATGCATGCATTTAGGCTTACATTGGTCCCTTATGGATCCTACATGCGATCATTGTTCCAGTCCGACAGGTGACCTGGGTGGCATTCGTGAATTTGATGCTGACAGGCAGACCGTACTGCCTCAGCCCTGACAGAGCCAAGTCCCATCGGAGTACCTGTTAAATCCCAGTCGGAGCTCCAAGCCCTTAAATCCTATCAGCATCGGAAACTCGTTCTATTCCCAACTCTCCACCCCAGCCTATTTTGGACGAATAGTGAAATGAGGGGTGAGGTGGAGAGTGTTGGTGGAATGAAAGAGGGAGATAAAGCCCTCTGCAACGTCTGTTTTGTCCGCCACGAATTTAATCACGGCTGGCGGTCTGGATAGGAGACCAGACACGTCTTTGAACGTGGGGTTTAGTTGTACAATGCTCTCGCTTTAGCGAATGGTTGCCAATCAGCAGTGCTCATTCGAGCCGCAGCTGCGTACACAGCAATCCCCTTTGGGCCTGTTCGGGTATTTCCTTGCGAGTAAAGACAACGGGCACATATGACTGACATCCCTACTGCCATTAATGCCTTTTGTCTGTAAAGGTGAGAATCTTAACTTCTCGCCAACATCTGGGCCGATTTAGTTTGTAATGAGGTTGGTTTTACCTTTACATTGGCTATCGAATCGGTCCGAAGTGTCTCATGATGTCATGAGTCAATGACAATCTTATAAACTAATCACAAATTACGAGTGCAGTTAAATATAAAATTATTTGTGAATGGACATTAAATGTTTAGAAATTCTTTGGATAATGCAAATGTTCTAAATACACTCCAGACAGCGTAGATTCTTCTACTTTCTTTCAGCTCTGTTCGATAGACTGTCTTGTGGTTGTTATTGTTTTTATTTTTGGGCTATCATATTTTCCGCTTTCTCATATTTCTTATGTACTGGTTTCTTGCCCTCAATTAAAAAAAAGTTTTTGGATATTTCTACAAACAAGGATTATTTGTATTGGCCTGTATCACTTCTATCTCATATTGGTTTTCTGTTGTACTAATTAGAGGCCTAAATGATATAGACCAGGGGTCGTCAGCACAGAGCACGCTGAGGCTAGCATCTCTTACCCGCGGAAAACGCTAGCTGCTAGCGGGTATGCTCTCTATCTCTCCCTGCTGCACGACGGTGCACACGGGACGGCACCGCGTACCCTTTGCACATTTCAGCGAGTACTGACGACTATTTTTCGCGGTTGAAGTTGCAATGTTTATATTTTCTTGGGGTTATTTTTTTGTTCTATTTTAATGTGAATTCTCTTTTTACACTTTTACTATATGTAGTACGATGATCTCATAAGAATTTTCCACTTTTAATGGATTCTATCAGGCCTTCTGAAATACGTTGTGATTTAGTTTGGACTGTCAAATGTTCAGGCATGTTGTACTACTGCCGTACAGTAAATCACAACAAACAAACTCTTTCCACTAGGCCAGAGCTTTCAATGACGTTTCTGGGACGTTTGACAAGAACGCTGAATACATACGTACCTCTTCTCCTCCTACCCTACCATGACGCGAGGGATGAAGGAAAGGGATGAGTTACGTGTTCCGGCTTGTGACGTGTGCTACAATATTGTAGCACAGTTTTGCATCCCTGGTCTAAAGTGACCTTATGAGTGCGGTAACTCTCAGCGATGAGTGATGTGTTGCGTCTGTCTGACGTCCATAGTCAGTTACGTGGGCACATAACAGTGGCAGTAAATTAAGTAAAACATTTGAGTTGCATTCGGAAAGTACTGATTATTCAATCTAACTTAAGTAAGAAGCAATTAATTGTTACTTGGAAAGCCGACGCTTTTGCAGTTTAGCCTTTGGGCTAACGGTTCGGTTAAATAGGAGCAGACGTATCGCGTGTCTAAATGAATCTCTCTTTACAGTGTCTTTGAAATGAATGCACGCGGCACGCGCCCTGCAGCTCGCTATTGATAAGCACTTGCCAGACTGGATCGCAGCCTTCGGCGACAGTATGTGCCGAGAAGAGAGCGGCGACAGTCTGTGAGGTGTAATGCTCTTGGCGTGTATATGGACAAAGTCACACTTTTCATCTAGTTCACCTGAAATACCGGGTTTTGAGTAACAATTCCGAAATCATAATTTGACAAATTGAATGAGACCTGGAACAGCTGGAAATTTGACAATATGTCTTCTACAAAACGTTTTAGCAAACTGTATGACACCAACACGCTGTTGGTATGGACAGTATACACGACTCGAGGGTGAAAATATTCGTTTTTCCAATATTACAAGTTTTATTTGAAATAGGAAATAGTTTATTATATATAATATTTTAACATAAAATACGAACTTAAAAGTTAAGAAAGAGCTATAGAGGTGCTTACCAGGCGCGATATGGAGCATCCCTGAACACTTCAACCCTAAGTAGGCTTTCTGTGCACTCTTTATGGAATGAGTTGTATGCCGACTGTGCTGTCCGGGTAAGCCGGCCACCCCATCGGCTACACTACGCATTATTTTTTAGTGATAAAATTCGTATAGGCCTATCATATGAGGAGCTCAGAGCACAAAATAATGGTGTAACTCCATCTGGAATATTTTTGTGAGAAATTTATATTTCTGGAAGTGATTACGTCTATAGGACATTTAGTAAACAAATAAAGTGGTGCTGACATTCTGAGCACTGTGATAATTTGTATAATTATGTGTTTCCTTGTAACATTGAAAAATATGGGTATTCTTGCTACAAAATATGTCAGTAACTCCATTTTAATGAAAAGCGGAGTTATAACTAGAAAACGGATTTATAGTTCCATGCCTATTTTGTTTGCTACGTTCTAGACATATGTTATTCAGATATCTCTACGTTTCATGTACACAGTATCCCCCTATTAAAATCCTATAGGACCTAAAACGTCTAAATGAACCATAAAACCCTGTAAATGCCTAAAAACTATGTTTGTGCCTAAAAAGCACTGTTTAATAGTTTGCTTATATTTAAAATAAAAGTGGGTAGGCCTATATCAAAATGCAAAAGTTTCCCATAAATACTACAAAAACGCCATCTATTTAAAATGTAAAAAAAAAAAGAGTATCTTACAGACAAACACTGGTCTGGCAAGTTCATTGGCCTTAGAAGGGAAGGAAAGAAGATTTTTACCCAATTTCCTGGAACCGAAGTTCGTTTGGAAAGTCCATTTTAGCATAAAAGAGGTGATAAGTTATTCAGGTTAAGCGAGAGCTTACAAATTAGTTTTCACGTCAGTACATCCCCATTATGCGAAATGAAACTGACCAGTCAACAGTCAGTCTCTTTCACCGATAGAAATTTAGCCTTCAGTTCAGTATCACTCATTGTCAGCACCAGTTCTTTGTAATACATAAATTCCACCTAAAATGAAATATTTACTGAAATTAAAACTATTAATTGAATCAGTCATTTCAGAAAGGGCTTTATTGCGAAATCACAACAGCAATCATATATCCATAAAAATGACCTTATTCCAGGAGTGAGACTTTTCAAATGTGCTCTGAAAATTATGCAGTTCCTGTACATCTTAAAGAATATATGAAATGTCATTTCTTAACAGAAAGATGTATTCAAGTACAACGTACTAAATATAAAATAGCGTTTGTAACTGAATTTTTCAAAAAATGGAATAAAGCTCTTTCTATAATGACTAATTCAATTGTTAATTTCATATAAACTCATAAAAGTCCTAAATAGGATTTCGTGAAGTCCTAAGTCTCTCTTTTTTAGCACCTAGAAATCCGTTCCCTAGGTATAACATTTGCGTTCTGAACCCTCACATCTCTGGTGGTGGTCTGTCATACGTCATCGAGAAAACCCCGAGAAAAAACCTTCAGGAACCTTGGCTTCGTTCACTACAAATACGATTCCGTCATCATCGAGATTCGAATCCGGGTCCGCAGCTGCATCGTAAGCCAGTGCTCTGCCCTGAATTATCAAAACGGCTAAACGGAGATTAAAACGAAAAATAATTCGGTTATGAGTTTAAGGTCACAAAAGTAGATTGTTGTCTTCCAACTACAATATTTTAAACTTTGAAACAAACTTAACAATGTAGAAAAGTAAATGTAAATATATGGGCATTCCCTCATCCTCGTCCGACATATTTTGTTAGCTGCATGTTTGATACGTAGACGAGTGGCTAAATCTCACCCTCGGCTCTCTTCATTGCGCATGCGCGGTATGTTACAAGGTTAATGTGTTTAGGGGGTATCTAAGTGACGTGAGGCCGAGGATCGTAAGTCATTGAAATCTTTTCACATTTCTTCGGCCTCACGTCACTGGGCCGTATTCATAGACATTCTTAGCGGGGGCTTTCGGTGGATGATCAGCGAACTAACGTTTTTCGTATTCATAAACCAGTGTCAGCGATATGATATGAATCCTGTTTAGCACGCTCGTAGCCCGGGCTAGCGAAATGTCTATGAATAGCACCCTTAGATATCCCCTCAACTAACCCACTAACCTTGTCACATAGTATCTTGTAAAAGACTTTCAGACAGCTTCAGAGCAGACAGTAACTCGATTTTATGCTTATATCGGTGTACAGACGATTAGCGCCTGCACAGTGAAGAGAGCCGAGGGTGAGATTTTTCCACTCGTGATACCTAGTTGCATTCTAATTGTACTGTTTTCAAGCGATCTAAATCCTCATGTACTCTCGCAATAGATATTTGATTTTATGTTCTCAGATAAAAAAAAATAACTTTATAAGAAAGAATCATTGAATGTTCTGTGCTGATCCTCGACCAACTGTTGTTAGCATGCATAAAAATCAGTGCGTTTTCAGTGGAGAATAATATAGATTAATTTTTTTATATTTATGATATTACCGGTATCCAAAGGAAAAATGACTTTTAAAGGTGTGAATGGACGCAGAATTTTTTTCTGTGCAAAAAAACTGTAATAACTTTTTCTTGTACAATAATTAGGGGAGCTAATATTTAAATATATAAATTTTAGTATTGAAATCCCTATATTGCTTATTTCAATTCATAACCAGGTATAGAAATAAAGATTACTGTGACATATAAGGTAGTTAGATGTTATAATCGAAGGAAAAACTAGAGCGGAGAATGTTAGCTGTCATGATAGATTTATGTGGATGAACCGATAGGAAACCGATAATAGAAAAACGTATTGGGAATAATAAAACTACGGAATCATGAATGTATTTAATAGCTATTATAGTAAGCGAAATGTAAATTATACAGTTAGCATATTTAGGAACATACAGAGGAAAAAACTACCACATTTTTTTTTGTAGTTAGCGCAAGAAAGAAAGAGAGGGAGACTCCGGAAGAGACGGAGAGAAGGGACCAATAAGGAAGTAAAGAGAAAGGGGTGTGGCGGGTCTACAGTGAAGTAGAGATCTATGGAGACTGGTAGTCAGAAGACGTGGAACCCTATAAAAACGATCTGTATATAGTGAGCAAGAAGTGTAGCACTAATGGAAGAAATTACTTTCCAGATTTCAGCGGATCATCAGAACACGCGTTAACTATTTTAGAATGACGTATGCGTATACATATGCAGTGTATACTCGTAAATGATGCGTTCTTGTAGTCCCTTAACTCAGTGAATAGTTAACGAAATGATTTTTAAATTCAAATAACGGCTTCGGGTTCCAATTAGCCTGCTGTCAAATTACGTAGGCCTAAGGATCTTTTTTGGGGATAAAAAGGTAATTGGAATATGGTTTTAACCACATAACCACGTTCTAGTGACGAGGTCATGAAAGCGTGAGGCTTTACTTTTATGTCCTCATGCACCTCCATGGTATCTAAAGGAGATAACTTTATGTGTAAGACCTTTAGTAAACCTCTTGGATTTTATTAATATTTTATGGATACTGTATAGATCAAATTTAAGAGTTGTTTATTGAATAGCTGAAGCTTTAGGGATCGTTATAATTTCAATATTAATACAATTAATGACTTTATATTCAGCATAAAAGTAAAAGAGGTCCAAATAGATTGCTTAAAAATTTTACAAGCTTAGATGAACTCTAGATTTAAAAGAGGTATACACTGGACTCTTACAATTCAAGACCTCCCCGGAATAAGGGCGTAACCAACAAGTCTATAATTCAAATTTCAGGAGAAAGGAAAATAATTTCAGAGGCATATTTCGTTAGGCCTATATTTACCAGCAGAACCATCTGACTAATCAAGGATACAAGTTTAACCAGCTATTGGATGGAATAATTTATTGTTATAAATGTTAAATGTTATGTTTTACTTAACGACGCTCGCAACTGCCGAGGTTATATCAGCCACCGGAGTGGCTCAGTTGGTTAAGGCGCTTGTCTTCCGGTCTGAAGTTGCATTTGGGCGCGGGTTCGATCCCCGCTTGGGCTGATTATCTGGTTGGGTTTTTTCCGAGCTTTTCCCCAACCGTAAGGTGAATGCCAGATAATCTACGGCGAATCCTCGGCCTCATCTCGCCAAATACCATCTCGCTATCACCAATCTCATCGACGCTAAATAACTTCGGAGTTGATACAGCGTCGTTAAATAACCAACTAAAAAAAGAGGTATATCAGCGTCGCCGGTGTGCCGGAATTTTGTCCCGAGATGAGCCTGTCGCATTTAAGCACACTTAAATGCCATCGACCTAGCCCGGGATCGAATCCGCAACCTCGGGCATAGAAGGCCAACGCTATACCAACTGCGCCAACCAGGCCGACTTATTGTTATAAATAAATGCTTCAAAATTACTTTTTCATCTACATATTTCATTAATTTGATATTATTATTCGACCGAGGCCAGTGGAATCCTGCAGCTTGGAGCGTCACTTGTACTGCTCCTGCATTCGTATAGCGTCATGGCTATAAATTACATTACTCCCACGGCTCCACTCGCCTCGGCCGAGTAATACGTCCTTTTTCCGATTACTGTTAGTAAATAAGGAATTCATAGTGTTTCGGAGATTGAGTCTATCTTTGTCTTCTGGTGAAAAAAGGGGTGAAAAGGATACCCTACTTGTTGTGATAGTTACAAATAGCTAAATTTATTTGACTGGGAGATCAAGTGAAGTCAGTGTCTTTCTCGCCCATTTTTTAATCTGAAGACCAAGACATAATTAGTCTTCGAAATGTGAATTCCTCAATCACTACCAGCAATGGAAAAAGTCAGTCTATACATCTTCTGAACAACACACTATTGCTTTCTCCAATTTTAGATCAACTTACTACATTAGCCTACTATATCTTGTGAGCATGATAACAACAGTATTATTTTACTTAGTACATTCACTAGCGAAATTATGTCGTTTAGGTTAGAACTTGGGTAACACAATAAGGTTTATTAAAGTGTGTGAAACTTGTTTCATTACTAATACACATTGTCTTAAAGTCTATTATTTAAAAATAAAGTGACATATATTCGTTGACAATTTTGGAAACATTGTCAAGTCTAAAGGTTGAGTACCGTCCTTTGCACAATAAAACTTAAATTAACACTATTTAGGTGTGTTAAAATTTAGTGACGAGTTCACTTTAGGAATTGACTACGTCAATAGAAGAGCCTAAATTTTATAACCATTTAATAAGATTACAAGGAGAAAGTTTTCTGATAGTTGCATTGCCACTTCTTTTTAAGACATTCTCTCTATTGTCGACGTGAATGAATGCTGGCACTCTGCACGTAGGGTGACTGTACGAGATGTCTTGAGATAGGAAAGGGTACAATTACAGCGTCTGATCCATTGCCTTTATGTGCAACTGACTAATTTCGGTTAAAATTTGTTCACATATAAGTGCCAAAACATTGCCAATTTAAGGGTATCTTGGACTAAAGTTTACAATTTAATGTTTCAATGATATTTCAATTGATCGCGGAGAGAAGTGGATTTGTTCCTTCTTTCTTATTTTCTTTACTTTTTCAATCTTCCTATCTCATTCGTATCTTTGTTTGCTTCTTTTTTTTGTTACAATCATTCAATGTTTCTTTCTTTTTTTTCTACTTTCCTTCTTTCAAGTTTTATTTCATTATTTTTTTTTCAATTCTTTCTTTTTTTCCTTTCTTTTTTCTCTGATTTTCTTTCTTACGCTCACTCTCAATTTACCTATCTACTAACTTACCTACCCAACATACTAGTTACATACCTACCTACCTATCTATCTTCCTTCTTCCTTTCTGTTTTCCTTTTTTGAAGTTTTATTTAATTCTTTTTTCAATTATTCCTTTCTTTTTCCTTGTATTATTCTTTGACTTTTTTTCTTAGGCCTGCTCTCAATTTACGTACCCACATGTTATCTTTTCTTATTTCTGCTTTCCTTCTTCCAGGTTTTATTTCATTCTTTTTCAGTTATTCATTTATTTTTCCTTTCTTTCTTCTTCGACTATTTTTCTTAGGCCCACTCTGAATTTGTCTACCTGCTTATCTCTCTGCCTTCTTTCTCTAATTTATTCATTTACTCAATCTTTCCTTCTTTGTTTATTATTAACATTTTCCTTTTTGTTTCTTTCTTTCTTCTTTTATTTAAACGATTATCTAAGTCATTGATATTTACATTTCCTGGCTTACTTTATTTCGATATTCCATTGATTGATTGGTTGATTCATTCATTCTCCCTCTCTCTTACTGTCTCGTGGCCATGACCTCTCCCGATGCGATTCGTGTGTTTTCACTTTCGTTTCCCTCGCATAACAAGACCGCAGTGAATCGGTGCAACTCTGGCGGTACCGGTGCGACAACTTTCGCCGCGCCCCGCTCGCACAATTTCCCTCTCTACACAAACAAAAAACTAGTAGAAATCGAAATGAGGGCTGGTTGCATAAATCAGACGCAGGCGTGGCGCAGTAACAACCCCTGGCGATGCTCCCTATGCAACTGTGTTGACGTAATGTACGAGGTAACTCTAGTTCCGAGCAGCCGTAAAGTAGGCTTCCCCCGCATACTTTGGTGCTGCTCCAGCTGCTGCACCTGCAGCCTAGTGAAATGCGACGAAATTGTTGAGTGAGGAAATCAACCCAATATCGTCCTTCTCCGCCAAAACTGGATCTGAACCCGAGTCTGATGTGGAAAGCTGATTCTCTAGACTAGACTGAAGTTAAATCATCCTCCGGGAGGAAGAATTATTGATGAAGGAAAACGAAATAAAAATAAATAAATAAATAAAACGGTAATAGATACTTTCACCAACTTTTTTTGTTCCACTATTTCCAAATAAGGGAATAAGTATGCTCTGTTACTTTTTTACTTTTTGTTAATTTAGTCTACCTATTTTTAACTTAAGTCTCGTGCAGTGGCGTCGTGGTCTAAGTCATCCTGCCTAGGACTCGTGTTACGGAATGCGCGCTGGTTCGAGCCCTCTTGGGAGAAGAAATTTTCTCATGAAATTTCGGCCAGTGTATGGGACCGGTGCCCTCCCAGCATCGTGATGCACTTGGGGAACTACGCTAGGTAGCGAAATCCGGTTACGAAAGTCAGCTATAACGGCTGGGGGGATCATCGTGCTAACCACACGATACCTCCATAACTGGTGCACGATTCTCAACTGTTGCTGGATGATCTAGGATATTTTACTATTTAAATTAGTAAAGCTCAAATACTGTATTTGTAAAAAAAAATTCTTTGCGAATGTTTGCGACTTTCTCAGGTTTGACGTTTAAAAAAATGGGGAAATGTTATTAGTCGATTGATCTGTAACTGCTGAATGGAGACAGCTGCGTCCCCCCTACCACTGTAATCCCCAGGAACGTAGTTCCATTCAACAGTTACAGGTGAACCAACCAATAACAAAATTTCCTCAATTTTTAAATTTTGAACCTTAGAAACTGCTAGGACATTTACAAAGAATATTTTACAAATATTTTATCTTTACTAATTTCAGGACTAATATATTCTACATAATCTAGCAGTTAAGAATCGTGCACAAATTAGTTAGGCTACTTATTCATTTTCAACTTTAATATTGAAAATGTAAGATTTTTATTTTGTTTGAAAAACTTTTCAATTCTCTATAAGGACTAATAGTCATCATATAAATATCGAAATTGCACCAAAAATTAGTCTTTACTATTGTTAATCAACAGTTAAAAACATTGTTAGTTTCTCTAATAATTTAAGCCCAAGGCAGCATTTTATAAGAATTATAAGGTGTCCATAAACTTTCTAGGAACACTATATATCAATCACATTTGTGATATTTAATACTATTTTAATCTTTTGCTAGACGTGAGAGGTCTCTCAAATAACAGTTTCATGTACGTATAGGAAAAGTCTCGAGGCAGAGTGATATTGATCACTCTAAATAATAATAATAATAATAATAATAATAATAATAATAATAATAATAATAATTAGTTTTCTAGATAACAGAAAAATTAATTCCCGACATTATTATTATTATTATTATTATTATTATTATTATTATTATTATTATTATTATTATTATTATTATTATTATTATTAGGTATCTCCGGGCAGAATTAATTTTATTTATTAGAAATTCTCTCTTTTTGGACCACTCTGGAATTTATCATGGTTCTTCATTTTGTATCGTAAAATAAAGAGCTAAAGAGTGCTATACTGTATTTCAGTACTGTGACCATTCTGAACCATGTGGATAAATACACAAAAATACCTTTACAATAATAAAATTAGAATGGTATTACTACGCAGTGAGGTTGCGATAGGATAGTTAGCGAAAGAGACCATCTGGTGTTAAATCGCTAGTCATGCTCATTAGTCATTCTTGTGTTTATGTATATCGATTGCTGCTGATGTTGCTATTATAATTATTGTATTTTGACAGGTGCTTCTTGGTCTGAACACAATAGTGCAATAGTACGATGTAGGTACTAATGTAACACAGATTCATATCCCTTCCATCAATAATAATTATGTTGGTCGTACTCTATAAGAACGTTCGCTTCGTGTTTGTATAATAGTGTCGAAATGTGTACACGACACTGACAGTGTCAAGTTCTGCACCCTGGTGTTAAGATAAGAAAAAAGTTTTGTTTGGTTCAAAGATTGTTACATAATAGAGAAAGGGTTAACAAAGAAGTTAATGTCCCTCCGAACACGAATAAAAGTGAGGTAATGGATATCTTTCTGACGTCACAGCGATGCAGTTCGTAACGGTACCGGACGACCTTGTCTCGTTGGACCCGGATTCTGCATCTCTCAGTGCGGAGGGATTCAGCCGTTCAAGGCAGTTCAGGACATTGTTTATGTACTTCAGATTCTGAGAAACCATTCGAACGGAGCTAGTACGATTCTTATATAGCGGGAGTAGATTAAATTTTTCTCAGTTTCTTTGGTTTCCTTTGCCATTCTTATTTTATCATTGCTCCTCACCGTAACACCGAAGGACCTGAAAAGTTTAGAAAGGATTTAAAACAAAGGACTTCACACTCCAGGAGCCGCTCTGTTCCAGTTCGTTTGAAGTGTTTAAACCGATCAGCCCTCATTGAAATAGAAAGTTGCCGTAAATTGTATGCCGATGCTTCATCAGGTTCTGTGGTTGTTTGGGTGACTGTAATGACTGATTAGTGGCTGGGTAATTCAGTTGGTAGAGCAACTGGCTACGGACTGAAATATTCCGGATTAAATCTCAGGTTGAAGGTTGAGGCGGGACTTTTTTGATGCCAAAACTTCCAGAATCACCCAGGATCCCCTCAGCTCCTGTCAAATCGAGTACGAATCTTTCCCGACGGTGGAAGGCTGTTGGAGCGTGGTGCTGACCACATCACCTCAATCTAGTGCCGAGATCATGAAAGCATAGACCACTTTCGTCCATGTTGTAAACATTTCCCGGATGATATTTTTTGTTGATTACGTCACACATTCTTTTTCTTGAATTAGAATTAGATACCTTGTTCTCATCCACATTTTGTGCTGTAACATTTCCATAATCTTATAATGTTGACATTAAGAAAAATGGGTACTCTAACGAGATTTCTCTTATATTTAGCATACAAGCACAACTATTTGCAAATATTTCTTGACACAATACGAGGATTACACAATAACGGGGAGCACTGTATCGAGGGTTGACTGTATGATGTCATTTACGTGACATTATTTACTTCAGAATAGTGAGTTTACACTAGCGCCAAGAATTGAAGTATTCAACCTTCCGCTGTCTTTAATTCTCGTACAGGATTGAGGGTAATTACTTTATAATTTGAAGTTTATTAATGCTCGGTCGTGCGCTTAATTGCACATGACTCTCTCACGGTAAAGAACATCATAGGCGGCTCCCGAAACACAGGAAATCGTTGGTCTCGTGATGGGCTCTGGAATACCACGCCTTCGCTCGCTATGGAGCATGCTAATACATGAGAATGAGTCGACATGATTCATTTGAACGTGGAGCAACACATTAAGCTTTTCACGAGCGCATCACGAAATATCGTAAGAAGTCCTTACGTTATTAAAATTATAATTTACTACCGGTCAAGTTTTAGATCAGAAAAACAAACACATTTTGTAGAAAAAAGACATGTTACTATTAATCACCTATCTGGTATACATATTATCGATGACGAAATATGTATAATTCCATATTGTAGTAAACATTTAACTCTTTGAGTTATCCCTATTACGTTTAGATTCTTTACATATTGTTTGTTTATCTGAAGATAATATGGAATGGTAGATTTGGTCACTATAGGCCTATTTGACGAGCCAAAATGTCTTAAATTAGATTTTTTAGTAAAAAAGTAGCGATACTTCATCTCAGCTTGTTCAGGTTTGGTAACAGTAGATAAGTTGCAGTCTGAAGTGTGTATGGCATGCACTGTACGATCATTTGAGTACTAATCCAACGAAAGCGACCAAATCTAGCATTGAAGAATAAAATTAAATTACCTAGAGCAGCGGTATTCCGCCTTGATATTTCAGTTGGTAAAGCTCTGGTTTTTGACAGCGGACCTGAGTTCAAATCCCGCCGATAGCCGAGTTGCGTTTGTGGTATCCAAAGGCAAGGCTGTGCGGGTTTTCCTCGGTGTTCTTCCGTTTTTTCCGCTTCATTACACAAACACTCTCCACAATTCCCCTTTTATTATCACTTCCGTTTCGAAAATTTGTGTTTGTACGGCACCGAGAGTGTGTTTCTAGCGCTTTGTCCGAAGATTGACAGTTGGCTATGGCGCTGAATGACAGACGACTTACACATCTGCAAAAGAAGCACCGGAGCCCCCTAGATCCTTTCCGCCTGTTGGGAACAAGGCCACCCAAAGTAGATACCGAGGGCGGTAAACTGCACACACGTTTCAGGTATATGACATGTAATTTGCACACACCGATTTTGGATATGTAATCTGCACACGCAAATAACCCAGGTAATAAAAATACGCTGTAAATTGCACACAGAGCTACAATGGCATATATTTACTTTGAACATACTCACTATTACAATAGTAACGTATTAGCCAATATTTTTTTATTGGCAGATGGTATTTTGCTCGCTTAATGAATCCCGTATATTATTATGATGTACCGAAGTACATATTATATTTCCGTGCAGATATTCTGCGTCATCATATGATGAAAGATGAGTGGAAAGGAGAAAAATTCTCTCCGCCACCGAGATTTGAACCCGGATTTTCAGCTCTACGTGCTGATGCTCTATCCACTAAGCTACACCGGATTCCCATCCTGATGTCGGATCGAATCCTCTCAGTTTAAGTTCCACCTCTTGGGATTTTAATGGGACGGGAATCCGGTGTGGCTTAGTGGATAGAGCATCAGCACGTCGAGCTGAAAACCTGGGTTGAAATCTCGGTTCCGGAAAGAATTTTTCTCCGTTCCACTCATCTTTCATCATTTAATGAATTCCACTCGGGATATATGCCCCTCATTAAAATCTTTTATAGGCCTATTTCTCTCCATAGTTTCTTTCCTCCTTAAGGAGCCCTTATTTTTAACTTTTACAGCAGTGAATATCTCCTGAATGTTCACGTATGTGTCTATTTGAAATTCAGTTAACTTATTTGTAAAAGTATAAATATCTGGATGAGCAAAGTAAAATGTCTTGTTGAATCTAATATGAAAATACGTACAGGCATTAATTAGTTATACGCTTCAAGCTTGCTGTTTTAGCTGCCTAGATTGAAGAGGGATAGGTAGCATCATCGTTTACATAGCTGTCTACTAAATAGTTAGAAAAGGTATCTAGTCTTTCACCTTGTGGCTTAATGACCACTAAATCAGATACAAAATAGTTGCCAACCTCATGTGGATTTAAAAATGTTAGACTGAATACAAGTGTTAACCATCTGCCTATTTTAGAATCACGTTTATATTTCTTTATGGAAGCATATTTCTTAATCTGACGAAGCCAAAATTGACTTCGGTGGAATCTAAATCTACATCCATGACATTGGCCTCACTCCATACAACATTTATTGCAGCCTGGATAGCACTTATAAACAACTGTGTTCAAGGGCCAATGTTTTATGTTGAACTGCTGCGTAACTATCCGTCCAAGTCAGTGTAACTCATACAGTACCTCTCTAATGCCATTACAAGCTGCGTAAGTCAATTGTGCTTGCCACCCGCATCATTGGTTGACATTGAGTTCGATTTATATGTCATTTATTAAAAAAAATAATCCGAGTTATGCTGTGTGTGTAATTTACATACGACCCCTACCACTTAGGTTTTGTTGTGTGTGCAGATTACATACCACAAGTGTATAGCAAAGGTATGGAAAAAATATACCTGAAAAGTGTGTGTAGTTTATCTCCGCCCGTAGGTACAGAGTATAGATACGACAGACCGTCCCCACTGGTAATATAGCATACGGCAGGGATGTCAAGACGCCTGAATTACGTGCTCATACTACAAGCAATACAAATCCAACAAGGTCACTTATCTTATCAGCAAGGTAAAGTACAATAATCGCTCTTAAAGAAATGTTGTGCGGGTTCTTGAGAGTACGCAGTGCAGGCGCTTTGACATTCCTGGCATACGAATTAGGTGACGAGAGGAATACGGTGTGGCGGATGGTGGGGCTGGCTTAGTCGGACAACACAATCGGCACGTAACTACATAACGGGTGGATAAAATGTCTACTTGGGTTGAAGTGTTTAGGGTGCTTCATGTTCCATCAGATAAGCACCGCTATATCTCTTCACCTAGACCAACCCTGGACATAAGAGGGGAAGTGAAAGGAACGGAGAAACCCCTGCCTATGTCCTATTCGCTTACACCGCCTTATGAAGAAACGCATAATAAGGATCTGTGCATCAGTACTGGATTTTAGGCCATCAGCGAGAGCCGAAAGTTGGTAAAAGCTATGATGCCCGCCTGATTCAATCCGTCACTAGTCTTCCTGTTTACTCGTACCGCACCAAAACATTACTGTCTCAGCCGGAGAAGGTGAAGTGGAGAGTTAAGGGTGGCCAGCAGTGACTCAATCGAGTTATTAGCGCCCAGGTCTGACCTAGACTGTTTTCAAGCTGTACGACGTGGCTGTCTGGAATGTTGCAACCTTAGTGGTCATCTGTACTCCAACCACGAGAAAGTCTCCAGGGAATGAAACGGAGCGGGGTGATGCTGTGAATGAATGTCGATGTCATTAAGGTCACACACGTGGGTACTCGTATCTCTATTGGCTAGCTCTCACAGCACAAACAATAACACTGATATACACATTTTTATACTACCCTAGTTACAAAATTAGATCACGGTTAATCTCCTGATCTTTTAATCCCTCCATATAGGAAATAAGATATGCAGGAGAGCGCATTATTTTTAAACTGACGTTATAACTCTAATATTATCTATCTACTTCGCTCCAATAGATGACGCAATAGTAAGCACATTCCTTTCACGGTTTATCTCCTGGTTGGAGAACAGTATAAGTTCTTTTGAAAGAATTAGTATTACGTGCCATCATAGCGAGTTACTCGGTAGTGACTTTTAATGTTTTATTGACTGCAGTTTACCTTTCTCCTAGATTTAAAGTGTTACTTAGATAAAGACATTAGATAACCATTTTAGAGCTTTTTTGATCAACAAATTTTATTACAGGAAGCATATGAACGAAGTGAAAAAATGCGTTTCATTGTGAAATTATTTCTTTACTACAGGGAGTCGCTTGAAATTTGTGAACAGTCCAGAAGATCTATTCTGTAGAGCCAAAGAAGTTGAGAAATATAGATGTTACTTCAAAGAGCTACATTACAGACGAGGCTGAAGATTAAACCGTGGACAAAGAAATCTGATTAATTTATTTAACGAACCTTTCAAATTACAGAAATCAGATTACTCTGAGAGAGTCACGTAGCAGCTGCATTGCTGATTATTGTATTGCAGTTTTTGTCCTGTTATAGTTATCGTCGCTCTTCCACAGTGCAGTCCCTACTGTATTTTCCTTATACTGTGGCTCGTCATTTGTTGTGCGCATGGACATGCAGTACCGCTTGTTGCGAATTTCAACACACCCCACGTTTTTAGAACACGTTGTGATGAATCGTGCTTCCGTAATTCGATATTCGATCTATTTATTTCGTTGCGGCGTTGGTCGTATAAGGAAGCGAATCGTAACAGCTCCGGGCTAGTGGACCGATACCTTTATATGGGCAGGCGGCTGTCTGCAAGTAATGGCGGAACTTCCCGCACGTCGTGACTAAGCGATGTTGCTCGTGAAACAAAATGTATGTGGAAAATATATTGCCTTCAAGATAGAGGATTTACAATCTGTTTAAACTCCACTGCTGAGATTATGTAATTACAGGCCTATTAAATTCTCTCAGTAGCGGACATCTTACGGGACTTAAAAAAAGTTTCTGTTGTTTTGGAAGAATCTGTTATTAATGAAACCAATAGGAGCAATAAATTACTACACCAGTACCTTTTATTGACATTCCTAATCAGAGCACTGAGATATCTTAAGAAATTTTGGAGGGTTTGGGGAGAAACTCTAGCTATGAGGTAGACTATTTTAAAAAGATTCACTTCAATCTCTGTCATGATTAGGGCCGAGAAGTTCATGCCCTAAAAACCTACTAAATATGCATGCAAGTATGGCCTTTAAAACCTTAAAATATGCCAATATATGCACTAATAAAATTTTATATTTCTTGATATCACTAATAAATAACTAGTAGCAGTAGCAGTAGCAGCAGCAACATAGAGCAATCTAGATTAGATTAAACCTACATTTATTGTTGAGGTGCCGCGAAACTTTCAATACTTTTCTGATAAAAATAATTATAATGATTTCATTCAATACCAGTTTTTAAAAATAGGATAAGATACTTCTGGTTTAAAAATACAAACTATGTATTTTCATGCAACAAAAATCAACTTTAATGAGCTTAAACGCGAAAATATGCCACAATGATATAAATATTATGAAATATTATGAACATACACCAAAAACAGCCAAAATATGCAAATGTATGCAACATAAAATTTGGTTTGATAAGCGTAAATGTTGATGATTCGTGAAGATAATCAATCAGCAATTAATTACAACCAATGAAAAATATATGCAAATGCATGCACTTCCTGGTCCTAGTCATGATTAAACAAGAAAGATATGCTGTACGCAGGGGCATACACAAAAGTGGGTTACCGGGTTTGAACCCACACTTGAACTTAAAAAAAAAAATTAAATTTATTTCAGTATACTGTACATGATTGTTTCCATGGATTTTCCTGTTACGTAAACTAACGGAATACAAATAACTTTTGACTAAATATATGTGTGATTATTGTATAAGTGTAATAATGGCACAAACATTTTTATTAAACATAAGTTAAAACTTGTTAAAAATTGGATGGCTGTGAAAAAATTACGTTTCAAATATTTTATACGGGTATTCATGAATATGGTTCTATTAGAACACATAATATTAATAGATATACCGTAACACAGTAACTAGAGCTAGGATTCGTATGTAATAAAAGCTAATACTTTTAGTCGGTATAGTTTATAAACATGGAACCCATGCCCCCCACTCCTTATACTTGCCATTCTTGTCATTCAGTACTTCCATTAGCTAGCGCTAAGGGTCTTTAATTCTCTTAACCACCACAGTGGGGCATTTAAAAGCTGCATTGTCTAGTCCTTGTGACTTTTCTTGCATTTCGAGTCTTGTCAACCAGGCTTAAAACCTTAACCGGCATCACATCGACTCAACTATACTCGGCGTCATTCTTAACTCTTACTACATAAATCCTAGCTCTGCTAATAATAATAATAATAATAATAATAATAATAATAATAATAATAATAATAATAATAATAATACACAAAGTTTAAAATACCGATATTATAAACAATTTTACCCATAATAATGACCCTCCCTTAACAAAATTCTGCATACGCCACTGGCTGTTTGTAAATATGAAGATATGTTACCGTCACTCAAAAAGTCACCTAAAAGACATGAATATCATAATATGCTGTATGTATAAATGGTGCGAAAAGGAAGAATGAACTTAGGCTACTCTCATGTTCAGCTTTAATATTCTGACTTGCAGTATAATGCAAATATAGCTTACTCACTTCATTTTCTTCTGAACTGTCTGTTTAATCCCTGCAGATGGGATGACAAAATGTTGAATCGCCTTAATCCGGAAGAAGTTTTAAGCCGTAACAAATTTTAATTTACTAGCCTACTTTGTGAGTTACTGCAGTTGCAATATTACATTACAGATTCAGACATAGATATGATTGTGGAAATGCAAGGCGGTGTTGATGAATTCTTAGTCTAACATGGTGAAAATTACTGTATCTAAAATAAATAAATGAATAAATATATTCAATATAATCACATTTTAACTTAATATACTTAGTACAACGGTCATAAAGCAATCTTAAGCCTTTGAAAATACTTGTCTTGGTCTGCAAACCATTCTTCCACAGCACTTGTTACTCCTTCATTCGATAAAAACTTTTTTTTTCGAATGGAAATAGATGATAGTCTGAGAGAGCTTAATCTGGTGAACCCAAATTCATCAATTTTTGTGTAACAGAATCAAGGGATCGTGTGAACGAGTGCATTTTCTAACAAGAACAGAACACTTTGGAGATGTTATCACGACTCGCAGCTCAGTTAATGATAAAGAATAGTACGTTTCCATCATAGTTTCTTCTGCTCTAAGTAATTTCTCATGATTGAAGAGTGTGATCCCAAAACGCTTTCAGTCCATTTTTATGAAAAGAGTGGGCTAGTTTTTTTTTATCTACCGATCTACGGATTGGGCGAATTTTCAAGTGACACACAATATCACAAATTTTTAGGGAAGAATTGACGTTATTTTGGAAGAAAAGAAGCTTAAAATATAATTATAGAGCTCTCACAAAAAATAATATATACAGAGTGAACTGTAAGTAATGTCGTTAATTTCAGGGGGCTGTTCTTTGAGATATTTTCAACAAAAAAGTTTAATACAATTTTGCTTGTTTTTGCTTACGTTTAGAGATAAAAATTGTTTTATATGAAATATTCTATAGCGCATTTGGGGAAGTCATTGATACCCAATATACTCAGTCAATTTAAGAGAGCAGTGTATTATGATAATAAATGATTGAAAGAATTTTAGTTTCGTCCTTTAAATGAGCAAAAATGTACAGTATTTTAAAATTCCTCTTCAGAACAAAAAGTTACATTTGTTAGATCAAATTTCTGCACAAACCTAAAATTATTTCAATCATCCTACGAGTATTATCACAATACACAACTCTCTTAAATTGATTGAGCATATTGGGAATTCAACCAATGACTTTCTCAAAAGACGCTATGAAATGTTCAATATAAAACAAATTTTATGTTGAAAAGGAAGGAAAAATGATCAAAATTATATTAAACTTTTTCATATATCACAAAGAATAATTCTAAAAAATTAATGACATTACTTACAGTTTACTCTATAGCCTATCTATAAATAATAAAAATGGCCAAATGGACTGAGCGAGTTTTGGGATCATACTCTACAATTATTCCGTCTTTGTCATAACCTGACGCTCGGACCTTTCCTGCCGATTTTCGAAAGCGAAATCTCCTTGGGCGGGAGGTCCAGAATGTTTCCATCGCAATGATCCATAGTTATTATAATACGATCCAGAAATTTAGAAGGTAAAGGTAAAGGTATCCCCGTAACATGCCATGAAGGCACTTGGGGGGCATGGAGGCAGAGCCCCATGCTTTCCATGACCTCGGCAAAGCGATTTGGATAGTGCCACATTTAGTCATTTCTGAAAGCCTTCAGCCATTCAGGGATCCATTTAGCACATAATTTTCTCATACCCAAATTAGGATGTATACGATGTGAAAACACGTGGATAGGAAATTTTGAAAGTCTCTGATATATACCTATTTTTGAACCTAGTTCGTCGATCCTCCAAAATCATTTGTCATGCACGGTACTGATAGCCTTATCTTAAGGAGTGATCACAGAAACAGGTCATCCAACACGGTGATCTTCTTTGATCTCCGTTCTTGATCTCTTAGGGCCGTATTCATAGACATTCTTAGCGCGGGCTTTCGGTGCATCAGCTAACTAACGTTTTTCGTATTCATAAACCATTGTTAGCGATATGACATGATATGAATCCTGTACAAGTAACCAGTCGATAGCCGGGGCTAGTTTAACACGCTCGTAGCGCGGGCTAGCGAAATGTCTATGAATAGCATCCCTAAATTTTGCAACCCAGTTTTATGGTGACTTACAAAAGACAGTGATTCATTAATATATTAACCGTATCCGCATAAAATTCCTTGCCACAGAACCCTATCAAACGTGGGTATAATGTATTACCGACCAATACTCAGTTTTACCAAAATTACATTATCTGATGTAATTTATTTAAAAAGTTCGCAACAGAATTGGCTACACTTTTTTCACCAAACATGGCATAACTATTTATGAACCTACATACTTTTTTTTTCATGGTAACTGCTTTTGTTTTTATTTATAACGAAGGTTCAAAGTTAACTATAGGTCTATATTAATAGTACCCTTTAGCAGTCCTACACATCTCACATATCTTGAGTTCTGAATAACGCCAGTGAACCTTATAATTAAGTAAGAACATAAGCGTTGATTACATACCTCATCTAATAGCCTATTTATAACTGATGTGTTCTGGCTAGAACGTAGGCATCAGGTAACGCATGCGCAATAGGTACCACTCACTTTCCACTCCCAATCAAGGTCGGTATCGCTCAAGATATACCGTGAATAGTATACATTTTTATTTAAATTTTTATTTAAATTCAAATATACAGAATAAAGAAATATAATTACAAAACAAACAAAGAGAAATACAAATAAAATAATACAAGCAATATAAAAGGAAGTACAGTAGTATTAACAAAATTTGAGACCGAATGAGCAGCGCTCGTGCTCGGTCGTCAAAACATTTTTGTTTATCCGATAAAAACGTGCAAGTCTGCTAAAATAATATATTTCCCTCCATCTGTGTAGGTCTAATTGTAAGCAGAAAGTGAAAAATGAATTTAATTTTAAAATAAGACGGTGGGAGACTAAGAATTTGTTTTGAGCATAGACTCTAATTTAGAGGTTGAGCTCATAAATTTGGACATGATCCAAGATTAATATGCTTCTTCCTCATTACGTATCGTAATGCCATGTAGTTTACAAGTACCGTTAAAAGTTTGTAATTAACGGAACTTGAGGGCTTATTCATTCCTTTGAAATGGGCCACGGCCATTCTTTCGCCTCATGAGGGAGACGCCGTGCTCATGACGTCATCATGTCCACAGGAAGGTCGACTGGCCTCACCGGCCGCCGCCCCCTTTCTTTGTTGCGTCATTCGCGTTCCCACACCTGACCCGAACTGAGTACAGGCCACGAGAACCGTTGCGTACGCCAGTCACTACTTTCCTTCACCCATAATTATTATACACATAGGCATACCCAACAACAGAGTCATTATTGGACAGAGGCTATTTTAAAAACTAAATTAGCATTGGTTTGTTTGTATTTGCACTTAAGTCACAAAACCTTAAGAATAATAAAGTCATTGTGTGGATGTGGTCTACAGTATACTGGTCATGTGATGTCGTTATTCCACTTTCGCTGCTTTCTCATTCTCCTTGAGTTCTATCAAACTAATTGCTTGTAAGTCTAAAAACAAATTATTATTACCGGTGGTATTATTATTATTGTTATTATTATTATTATTATTATTTATCATAGTTTTCTGCCCAAGAGCAGATCATTCACTGAAAAACCTAGCATTCTCAAATCTTTCATATTTTCTGGTTTCCTCTTATTAGTCTCAGCATAGATCCATATAATATCATTAATGTCGTCTATCTGGTATCTTATTCTGCTCCGAACTTTCTTCCGTTCACCATTCCTTTCATTGCATCATTTTGTAGTTAGTTTTCCTCAGCCAATGACCCAGTCAATTCCTCTTTATCTTCCTGATCAGCTTCAGCACCCTTTCCAACACATCTTTATTTGTTATTCTGTCTCTTCACCTCACACACTTCATTCTTCTCCACGATTTTTTAAAGTTTTTCATTCTGAAAAGGAAATTAAGGTAGCCTGGTTCGTTTAAATTTTACTGTTGATGAGTTTACGTCAAATATAAGTCCGCGATAGCTTCGGGAACATCTTAGAAAAAAATCCTTTAATGAATGGTCCTCTTTGTCTTGGCAGGATATTAGAGTTAAACATTTTGCTGAATATACGCTGGCTAATAAATTTTATGTCTAAAACAAATCGCCTTATCTTCTTCAGAATGGGTTTCCTTAGGCTATGTGTACACAGGCGACAGGTTGTTGAAACCTACTGAACACACCGTAACGACAAAAATGTCGTTCAACAATTTGTCGACTGTGTACACATAGCCTTACTTAAGTTGAATGTAAATTACGCTAACTAGAATAGAATTCCAGGTAATAATGGAGGAAAAATTGACACTTCCCTTTGCAGAAGGTGTGCGAAGGAGATTGAGACTGCAAGTCACGTGCTTGGTTCTTGTCAATTTAATTCTTTTCTAATTAACCAAAGACACCACAAGATTAGATACGCACTCACCAACTTGTTGCAACAAAGAGGATTCGGACGTTATGAAGAAGTTCACGCAGTTGATACCAATGACATGCATCTTTTGTGGACAATGTGGCATTTGATAAAAAAAATCGAAAACATCTTATATAAATGATTCGACTATCAGGTATGAGAAGAATGAACAGGACCAAGTACAAGATGTGACCAAAAAAAGAAAAATATTTGTCTTACATTCCTTTTTTTTTCAGGAAAAGTATAGAGATAAGTTCTGTAATTTCGAATACATTGTACAAGGTTACTTTTTGGTGCGAGAGGTCTATCTATCACAATACTTTAAATGTATTTAATAAGTTTGGCCTCAACAAACAATACCTAATTTTATTTGCTGAGAACATTATTGCTGATTCCATCATCATAATGTAAAATATTTCAATTAAAAAACAGCATGTCATATAATGTAGACCCAAACACTAAACGAATATGTATTTGCCATAATTATTGTACTTATTCTCTTATATGATTGACCATGTCAGCTGTGTTAAACACAACTAGCTTCATTTATATCCTATATCTCTTTGAATCAGTAAACGTTATTATTATTATTATTATTATTATTATTATTATTATTATTATTATTATTATTATTATTAATATGTTGCAAAATTTTGTGTTGGGTTGGCTAAAATTGCCACAGGGAAGTTTCAAATCATATGTATTTTAAGTGGAGTAACCGGTTCCGCCACAGAAAACAGTAGGCTCTAATTGGAAATCGACGAACATAGTAGAGCAACAAAAACTATTCCTTCACCAGAGTTGATTAAAAAGCTGCGGGATATACGAGTAACCACCAATGAGAAATGTGTAATGCTTCGAGTGGTTTTAGAACGTCTGTGAGTCAACAAAGAAGCCATTTAATATACAGTAACTCAGGAATCGAGTAAAACTGAGATCTGTGCAAAGTTTGCTCTTAACAGACGATAAACAAGAGCCCCTAATATTTATGTAGTAAACACTTGAAAACTGAAGTAAAACTCAAATTTCTGAATTAGATTGTTACGGGTGATGAGACGTGATATGTTCAGTTCGATCCTGAAACAAAGTGACAAAGTGCGGAGTAGAAGTTAACAAATTCTTCACAATAATTAGGGCTGTGCATTATCTGAACGTTTTGAAAAGTTTGCTTCCGAGAATCCATCGTGGCCTCAGTATCGACAAGACGTTTGTTTTTTGTCTGTTACATGACAACTCACAAGGTCATAGTGCTCTCATTGTTAGGGAGTTTTTCTGTATGCTATGGAGTGTATCATATTGATCGAACTTAGTAACATGTGACTTCTTTTTGTTCCAAAAACTCAAAGCACCACCGAAAGACCACCTAATAGAATTCCAAATTGGCCTTCGGCCATTGGTTCAAATAATTTTTTCATGATTGTTAATGCAGGAGGAAGCCACGGTATTATTTATATTGTGACAAATGTGACAGCGACGTGAGTTCGAATCTCACGTCGCTGTCACATTGCTCCCTCCTTAGGACTGCTCGTCTCGGGCAGTCCCTTGGTAGGGAGCAATGTGACAGCGACGTGAGATTCGAACTCACGTCGCTGTCACAATATGCCTATACAGAATCATTATTTTCTAATATCTTTTCCGTTTTCATTTGCCGCACTCTTTGTATTACATGCATGCTTTCATTGATTTCACTTTCATTTGGACGTATTAATAAGAGAACTGGTTATACACCATGTTTCATTTTGTTGCTTCAACGTCATTTTTAATTTTAACAATAAAATTGTACTGAGTAACTGTGTATCAAGGCACTTAATTTATTCTATGCATAGCTTTTCCCTTCTCCTTGTATTCATATCCCGTACATATCTCATTATCTAGTAAATCATGCACTTTGTTATAGTCACGTTTTGTACTCCGAGCATACAAATCTTGTTTTGTTTGTGTGATCGTGTTACGGTGATCCTATATTTGATCCCCGAGGTTGCTTGGCGTGATACACTTATGTTAACCTCAACCATGTACGGAATTAAATCTTAAAACATAATAATTTGTTTGAGTCTGTTAGTTTCTATAATAACTTTTATATGCGTGAATCGATTATGATGTATATCTCACACGAACCTAATGCTGGCCAAAGATAACTCAAGACCGCAAGTTCGATTTACTGAACCTAAAAACAATAAAAACTGAGCCAAGTATAAAATTACGAAAGTCGTTTGAAATGCTTGTAAGTTATAATGTGATAAATATCACCATTTACATTGCATATAATTTGTCATGATGCATTTATGTAGTAACTATGAAGTAGTCTCAACCATTGCAGGGACTATTTCATAGTTACTACATAGACGATCCGAGTTGGAATCCCTTTCAGGTCTGGAACATTTAATTGAAAAATATATAATTACACTTGTTACGTACAAGGTTGCAGTTGGAGTTTTCTCGGAATCCTCTCGTTTTTCCTTGTTAGGTATGGAAATAATTCCCCCTTCCGATCTCTATTTCCCGATCAAAGGCTAGCGACGCATGAAGATCATGCCTAGGGACAAGTGGGTTTGCCTGCTCGAAATATAAATACTCAACGAACCTTATTGAAGCCAGCTTGTGTAGGAGGGGAATGCGCCAAGCTGGTGGATAAGCGCAATATATTATCTATTAGTTCGCAGTGCTGGGTCGTAGTGACGCCCACCCGTCATCATCCATCCGTACAAACACATAAATTATACATGCATAATAATAATAATAATAATAATAACAATAATAATAATAATACTAATATTTATTTATTCTGGTGGAGTTAAGGCCACAGGCCTTCTCTTCCACTCAGCCAGTAACAAAAGAACATTATACAATGTTGTAATGACACAAGTTAATACTTACAGGCTAACATTTAAAAACTACTCAAAGATTGATATACAAGTTGAGTAAAATGATGCACATATACTAAGTAATAATTGCAAAATAATATGCTGCTTAGAAGTACTCTCAATGAATACGCTAGGGATAAGTGAACTAAATTATACAATATTACGAATTGAGAAATACTAATTGAGAAATATTATAACTACACAACACTTATGGGGAATGTCACACACACACCCGCGCACACGCACACGCATACACATACACACGCACACACACAAGAGAGAGAATTACATATGAATATGGAAGAGAGAAAATAAACATCCTTTCAGAAATAGTGAATAAAATATGTAGGCCTACTAACTATTTATGAATTATTAAAATAAAGATTTATAATAATTATTGTAATGGTAAAAGTACGTAAAACAATCGGGATAAGATAAAATAAGGTACAAGAAAATTAAGCCTGAAGCTAGCAATTACGTGGCTTACTACTGGTCACGTGTTTGAATAAATTGCAATATCGTTCGACAATTTCTGAAGGAGCTGTGTAGGAAGTTCCAAAACCGAATTGCTGATGCTGCTGTGAAAGAGGAAGAATAGTGAGCTATTTTATGGCTAGTCACGGATAATAAAGAATGAGTGCCTAGGCTTCCATACATACATACATACATACATACATACATACATACATACATACATACATACATACATACATACATTCATTCATTCATTCGCTACATCTTCTTTGTCTTGTCATTTAACCTCTTCCTTTATACCGACATACAATCCAATGTGGTGTAAGGAAGGTGTCTTTGGACCAACACTATACTCTTTCACGATGCAGGCCTCCCCGACCGTGTGATCAGCAAGATGTAGGGTTAAAGGGAAGACGTCATAGGACAAGAGAAGAACACCAAGTTCTGTGGAATGGAGATAAATCTCCGCCAATGTCTGGTATCGAACCGCGGGCCACTTGGTTAGACTACATACGTACATTAACTTATCAAATAATCATTAACAAGAATCTGCATCCAATAAATTGTGTAAATATCGGCGTGAATGATGCTTGTATTAACTGTCTATGGCTGGTATCTAAGGACCTGAAAATAATTTGAGATGAAGCCACTGTGGACTCACGCGCTCCACTAACACCGAGGTTAAAATAACGCTACTTTTACTGCGCTACTAATAATGACAACTAAAAGTATAAAATAACGAAGAACATCTACACTGGAGAAGTATTTTTTTCCGCATACACTACAAAACTTCTAGCAATGGACCATTAAAATAACACTTTTATTAATTCAGAAGACCGGCTGTTTTCTTTACCAACTTTCTGCAAGACAGGACCGTAGATTACAGTCACGGAAAATGGTTACAATGAAGAAGCTTTGCTATCCGGATGCGCGAAGCATGTAAGGACAAATGAGTTTTATGTCGCTTCTTTCTTCATTTCTTAGACAGATGATTAACATTAGTTTAATTTGTACCAAATGATTTATCATGTATTAAATCAAGCTATGCATCTTGTGACTGAAATAGTTATGTACTTTATGTAACAGTTACACTGGAACAAATATTTGTTTCGTTCATATATTTATATCCTTTTAATTAGCACTATTTCTTAAGTGAAAATAAAAAAAAAAAAAAAAAAAAAAAAAAAAAAAAAAAAAAAAAACATTGTTGGAACTGTTTGTTCTAATTGTTAATTTTTGTTTGTTTTCCAAATTATGATGAATTAATGACACGTAGGTACTGAATATGAGTTATCCGTTCTGTTAGAATTTGTTTGAAGTTTTCCAAGGGATTATTTATTTTACATAGTCAGGCTGGCCTAACGCAAAATCTTCTACCAGTGGGATAGGGATTTTTGATCAGGATTACCTTCCCCTAGCTTCTGTTAAAGGTCTCATTAACTTGTGTAGGCCGATCAATAACAAGATAGAAGAACCACTGTGTTGGCGTCTTGGTAAAGATGATCAGAACATCTTGTAGTATGTCTGTCAGGATTGTGTTATTTAAGTCGCTTATGTTGGCATCTCTGTGTGATCTAGAAATCAGACTGAAAATGTTCACGCAGACTTGTTCTCGTCCTTTGTTGGCATGCTGATGCAAGGAATCTTTGCGCAACCGGTTTGCGCATGTCTGACAATATAACATTAATTCTTTTCGGACAATGTCCATTCTGCCCAAACGACTGATCTGGCAAGAACGTAGGGTTGTCCAACAGTTTTACTATAATGGGTAACTATCCAGTTATTTATTGTTTTATCTCCTATTGAAGATTTTATTCTTCTTCGTAATTTACGAATAATGATAGGGGAAGTGTGTACATGTGCATTTTCGTGCTTCTACTGGAAGAAAACGATTTATCATTTTAAATATTTAAGGAAGAACAGAATAACATTACGGTTTTCTGGGAACTTGGTGTTTGCAATTTTATATCGATTTATTTGCTTATGCAAAGAATAGTTTCAATTCAGACGTTTCGGTTTAAGGTGTACATCTCATGGTATATAAAACTACTGAGCGCTCGGTGACGTCAATGGACGTTAAAACTAAAGTAAGAACGGACGCTCGTATACAGTAAAGTACGAACATTGATCACATATCTCATCTGACACAACTGATATAATATAGCTTGAGTGTAGAAATCAGAGTAACGCATGCGCAGTAGGTACTACCACCCACTTTTAGTCTATCGCTTAACCCTTAAAATGGCAATGTGTGTATCCACTGCCTACTCACTTCACTTGCGTGATTCGGGTTCCGTATATTGCGGGTAGATGGCAGAACTGTGACCCATTTTCTAGTTGTACACCACTTCGGCGGGTCACGCTGTACATGATGTGTATCTGTGAAGAGTTATGTCGTGTATTAGGGTGACTGTATGTGTAAGTGTTCGTGTAAGTGTAGTGTCTGAAATGAGTGATGATGATGAAGATGAGGAAGGGAGAAGGGGAAACCCGATGCCGGCACGTAGCCTACTCTTGTCGAATAGCAGCAAGAGGGCGCCAGGCTTAACGTCTCCATCCGACGGACGAATCACTATCAACAGTGACATATGCTTTCTCTTCATAGGCCTATACACTGCGGAGAGATTTGGGATTTAACCCAGACATATTGGTGCACAATCTAGTGATTAGAAGTTGTGCACCGCCATCTCTCCTAGTCGGTAGAAATTTTACATGAATCGAACCCGGACCGGCTATCTGAAGGCAGACACAGTACCACAGAGCTAACTCGGCGGACAAATTTGCAATGTATCCTATAGGATACAACAGGTTAATAGGCTGTGTGCTATAATTTTAATAGAACAAAAGAAAAAAATTGGTATGGAAATTAAAATTTCACAATACTATAATATTGCACAATATATAAAATATGGACATTGCGATAGTTGTTTTCTTTACAGTCCTACACGGTTTAATAAACTAGTGCGAGAAATGGAGTTTTGCCAATTTAAGGGTTAAGATATGTTGAGAGAATTTGTAGATATGCTTATATTCTTTCTAAGAACAATCTTTTTAAGTACTAAATTACCACCAGCGTAGTCTAGAGATAGAGAGCGGAACTCATGCTCAAGAGGACTTATTGTCCTCTTGCTCATGTTTCAGGCTTGGGTCCTAATTCCTCTTGGTTTTATTAGCTGGCTAAGTTTTTCCTATGTTTACCTTTACTGTAAGATAAATTCAAGGTAATCCCATGGAAAATTCCCATACTTCATTCATTCATTCTGTCATAGTGTCTTTCACTGCAAACCCAGAGTTCTCCAATGTTTCGTATTTTCCACGTTCCTCTTAGTCTCTGCACATGATCCATGTATTCATGTCTTGAAAATACTTTTTCACTATCACCAAATTCGTTTTCGCTAAATAATCTCGCAGTTGATAAAGCGTCGTCAAATAACTGATTAAAATTACTTAAACATGCTTTAATCAAGAATTCTTAAAGCTACATTTTATATTTTATGTAACTTAGTCATTAATCTCAATACTGAAGCAATGTTTTCAGAAGCTTTTGGTAATACGCATAGTCTAGCTTCCTTTCATATTGCCATTCCTAGAAACTCCTTACGTAAACATGAATCACAGCTATTCGTATTATGACGTTCCTATTCCTCCATCTTTGTTCATTCCTTCGAACACAATGGAAATCTTTATGTCTACTTATATACGTATAAATCAATGTTTTAAATGAGTTTCAACCATCAGTTTTGCTGTCTACTTAATTTCTGCTCCCTCTTCCTTTTTTTTTTTAATGGGTTTTTCGTCGTAAGAAACACTATTAACTGACAAGAGGTATATTTCTTTTTCCAAAAAATAGAGAAACGCTACTTGCATTGTAAACAATGTTGAGTCGAGCCAATGTAACAACAATTATTTTTCTTCTCTTCAATGTAAAAGTTTGAGTTACCTAGTTCTTGCATTCAGGTATTGAGTTGATGCTGAAAAACTGGTTAATTATGCAGATATATTGTATTTTATTTAGCAGCATATTACCTATAAACAAAACTAATAATCTTTAAAATCTAATTTTGTAAATAATAGCCTATATAAACCTGTTTCGAATGATTTAGGAACGAAGATACGAGTATTTTAGCACTGGAATATTTATATCATATTTTCATATTTTGCCAAAATAAATGCCATATTTTTTCAATATTTTCTTCATATTATACCGATCTCTAGTGATGACGTTGGAAAGTAAAAGCCACCCTTAAATTTGCCTGAAAGATTGTTGGTACAAATGTACACCACATATTTCACCTTTATTTGCCGGAACTTGATCCCTAGTGCCGCAGTGGGAAACCGACGCTGCAACTGTTCCACTGAAGGTGCACCCCTCTCAAAGACATTCATTAGTATTTAATAAGTTTAAACAATGGAAACTACAGAACGTGGATGATATTGATGAAGAATATGAAGAAAATGGAGATGGTGAAATAAAAACACGATGAAATAGAAAATGGTATTGAAGAAAAATTTGACGACGATGATGATAATGCTAATTAAAATGATGATAGTGTTGATATATGAGGTCGACAGGGTAAACAGAAATATTCTAAAAAGTCCTTCTTTCGCAAATCTTAAAAAAATCTACAGAGATTGAAACCGGTTTTTTCTTGGTAAGATGTTTTCTAACAAATATCACTGTTGGGTATGGGAATTGGAACCCAGTCGAAGTGAATCTTGCGAGTTGTACACCCCTACACATTCATTATATTCGTGGACAAGAAAACCAGCTGATGGCGACATATTTCTGTGCTAGGCGGCGCTGCGTTCCACCAGCTCGATGAGAAATACGACGATTGTCAGATCTCCGAAGATATGAGATTTGTTAGCTGTAGCAGCTAAATAAATCAAACGACGACCGAGATTTCTGTAGTGCGAAGTCTTTTTGAGAAAGTCGCAAGAACATTAGATCCATGACAATTATGTCATTATCACACTTGGTTTTCACGTTTACACGCGGTACAATGAGGTGCGAGCAGCGCCATCGCGCATCACTGCAGACCGCACGCCCATAAAAACACATTAAATGAAATATGTGTTCAGGTTTAGCGGCCAAGGCTTTGACTACTATCTCGTACGTAGATGGTGCACACCATACATGTTAACGATGTAGTTCTGAGCCACACTTGACTCATCTCTTAATCTATCAAATTTGCATTAACTTCATGAGGAACTGGCAGATTGTCCTACTTCCCAAGCTTTTGGAAAAAGATGTAGGCTACTCGATTTTAGACTTATTGTAATAACTATAAATACTGATGTGATCACTTTTTCTCATCTGCTCTGCTTCTACTTTAGTAATGAGGCAGCTGGCTCTGCGGCGAGTTAGCGAATTGGAGGCATGACGATCGCTACATGATTCATGTCACGTCTGAAGCTTTTTTATTTATTTATTTATTTATTTATTTATTTATTTATTTATTTATTTTATTTTAATAGGTTATTTTACGACGCTTTATCAACATCTTAGGTTATTTAGCGTCTGAATGAGATGAACGTGATAATGCCAGTGAAATGTGTCCGCGGTCCAGCACCGAAAGTTACCCAGCATTTGCTCATAATTGGTTGAGGGAAAACCCCGGAAAAACCTCAACCAGATAACTTTCCCCGACCGGGAATCGAACCCGGGCTACCTGATTTTGCGGCCAGACGCAGTAACCTTTACTCCACAGGTGTGGACTCTGAAGCACATCACTTGAAAATATATCGCACTCCCAGTAAAATAGTGTCGTAACTCGAAAATTGTGATTTGTAAAGATATGCTATTTTTTAGTAAAATAATAATAATAATAATAATAATAATAATAATAATAATAATAATAATAATAATAATAATCCGTGACGCTACAGCCCGTGAAGGGTCCAGACCGACCAGCCGGCTGCTGGCCTCACGCCCACATGCCCCGAAGCAGAGGTGGACGATCATCCAACCAGAATGGAGATATCGTGTTGTTAGCACGATGATTCTTAGTAAAATACTGCTGTAAAAATATTTTAATGAATAGGTACCAAAACCTTTGATCATCATCATCATCATCATCATCATCATCATCATCATCATCATTCGTCACGAAGTAGGCCTGTGTAGACCTGTTTCGGCCCCATCTAGCAGTCTTCTAAAGAGTCTTCCTAACCGTCGATGTCCTCTGGGTTGATATTGCATCATCATTTTGGGGATTCTTGAATTGTCCATTCATTTTACATGGTGTAGCCAATTTAGTTTGTATCTGTTTATTTTCTCTTCTACTGACTCTACTTCTAATTGTTCCAATATTTCTTAATTCCTTTTTCGATCTAAAAGAGTAGGCTATATCCTGTTGTCCGTCTGAGAAATTTTATTTCCGTTGCTTTGATTCTGCTCATATGAGCATATATGCTCTTTTCCTTAATGTCCAAATCTCACTTCCGTATAAAAGGGAGGGTAATGCCAGAGTTTTATATATTTTTATTCTTGTGGATTTTTGTACTAATTTAGCTTTTAATGTATTATTTATTATTCCTAAAAGTGTGTAAATTTGGTGATTTTCTTGTTCACATCTTTTTCATTTTCATAAGATATTTCACAACCCAGATAATTGAAATTTTGTACTTGTTCTAGGCATTGGTTTTTGTGTATTATCTTACTTCTAATTGGATCTTGTCCCAAAATGCTATTACTTTTGATTTTTGTGCTGAAATCTCCATCCCAAAATCTAATAATATTTTATTTAATGTATATAGTCCTCTTTGTAAGTTATTCTCTGAATTGGAAATTATAGCTTGATCGTCTGCAAAGATCAGGATATTTAATGTTACGGGACTGGTTATTATGATTCCCGATGTAAGTATAGATTTGGTAACCTTTGATAATGTACTATTTTATTATTAGAATTTCATATCTCCAACTAGTAAAAAAGCGTTGGAAATAATTTACGAAAGTAATATATAACATGTAATTATTCGACATACGACATATTTTACCGGTCGTACGATATAGGGAAGAAGAAATATTATGTTACTGTTAATTACTGAGCGACTTTCTCACATCGTTACTTGGAGTGAGTACTTAAAATATCATAGACTTATATGCGTAGTTCATTATTTACAATGCTGGTTTGTACCAACATGTAAATTCGCATGTGGGATTTACTAGAAGGTTAAAGTTATCAGTTGTTCTGCCTATTTGATTTGGCTTGGCTTTGCGAGGGCTGGACCCGGAACCGGGTTCTTGCACCTAGGCTTGTTCTGCCTCAAAATGTTATATAATTTCTCTCTAACCCATGCATTCTCGGAAGTATTGTTGGACAAGACTCATGAATGAACTTAGTCACTTTGAAGTGTTGACCCACGCGTTAGCTAATGAGAACTTATTGGTCGGTCTTGACTTCTCGTTTACTTTCAGAATTCGCACACCTGAATGCATGGTAATCACAAGTCTTGGCATAAACTGTGTCAATGCTATTTTTTGTTAGTGTAGTAGTCTCATCAGATCATTTTTATACCGCGTGACACAGAAATCAGTTGACAAATGGGAAACATTACAAATTGTAAACTGAAATAATTATTGTACACAGTAACATAATGACGTGTTCCCTTCAGTATGTCCGTACTCTGAGTGACCTTTTTCATTTGTACTGTTACGTTGGCAGTACACATTACTCTTTTGTATCGCTAGAATTCTCCACTTTTCGTCCCAAATCTGCTACTGACGGACAGTATTCAATAGAGGTGATTGCGAAGATGACGGCCAGTCGCAAAAAGTCAGTGCGCTATGTGGCTCGAGAAAGTGGTATCAGTAGATAATCTGTTCGCAGAATATTGAAATCTGCATGTTTTCACCCCTACAAATTACAACATTTACACACAATGCAAGAAGAGGATCCACTCAGGAGGCGAACATATTGCAACTGCATGTGCGTACTGATCGAATCTTCCTTCAGCATGTTCTGTTAAGTGACGAATGCTTATTCTTTCTGGATGGGCACGCTCAGACACAAAATGTACGATACTGGTTCAAAGGAAACCCAAGATGGATGCGTGAAGCTAACAACCCTGGTGCTCTCCAAAAGTTGTGGTGTGGTGTGGAATACTAGGTGATATGGTTGTGGGACCATATTTCTTTGTTGGAAATGTAAACCAACACACATATGGGGAATTGCTGGACAGCACTGTAACGGAGTTCCTATATGATTGAAAAAATGAATAAGAATGTAGTTTCAACAAAATGAGGCCATGGCACATGCTCTAACAGTTCGCCAGAAACTAAATGAGATGTTTGGTTGCACTGGGTTGGACGAGGTGGACCTCAGTCATGGCCTCCACAGTCACCAGACCCACACCTCTTGATTTCTTTCTATAGAGATTTGTAAAACAGCACTTTTTCAGACAGAGCCTACATCTATAGATGACTTGAAACATAGGGACACCCATGTTATCCAGCACATTCCACCTGCAACACTTTTAAGCGTGACAGCAGAATGTCAGGATCGAGTGTAAGGTGCTGTCTTCAAGTAAATGGAGCATATTTTGAACATTTGGGATAGTGAACATACTGTATGATATTATATTTCCAATTATAGTAATGTTTCCCATATGTCAACTGACTTCTGTGTCACACGGTATAAATTGCACTTATACAAATACACATACAACGTACACTATTACATTATTTTAATACATAAATCAAGTTAATATATGGCATATGGGACATATTTATAGTACTAAGGGGACGAATTTGAAATCAATTAATTGCGGTCAGTTAATTTGACACGAAGTTATTTAAAGTAACTTTTTAATGTATTGCTTAAAGCGTATAGTACGAAATTGGAAAACATTTTATTTACAAGACATCATTTACTTCAAATGCTCTATATTGTTTATATTACTTTATTCGGCACTATTTTGTGTGTTGAAATATTATAATCAACTGTGAGCGAAGTGCCATTTTGCAAAACTTTTAGTGCAGGTTTACAAAATATGAAGTAGGTGTACTTCATCTATTCAGCTGTGGTTTACTCTGATTTATATGCACAGTTTCACGAAGAATGAATTCATAAATATTTAATATAAATCAAATCACTAATACACATTTTACTTATGCCTAAGACCACATTTTTTGCCACATAATGTCAAAGTCGAAATCTATCTCTTGCAACATCACAGTGGTAGATCTAGTTGAAACATTATAGTTAGTCGTAGAGCAGATATCTACGAATATGTCTATTCCTTTCTCCAAATTTAACGTCAGTGTTTGCAACTCGGTCAGAATATTCTTTAGATCATGCTATTGCTTTCCTTTTCTTACGTGGCTCTATGGCTATGCGGTTGGGTTCAAAATTTGAAATTATGGCTTCTTATTCCAAACGAAATTCGCCTCAGATATTTTGAACATGTTGCCATGTAAGTTCCAATTTCTTGTTAGCCTAGGAAATTATTATAAATATGTTATGTTGTTTGTTAGTCAACTGTCCGAAGACAGGTCTGAACCTCACAAGTGATACCAACTTGGCACCACTTATGAGGCAACTAGGCCAAGAGATAATGGGGTATGGTGGCCAGTTCCTTTCCCTCTCCATTGCATACATCACCGATTAGCTACATATTACACTAATCAGACTTCATAAATATGATATGGTCGGATGAAATTTTCTTAACTCGACCCAAAATAAATTCTTCTTCGGATGAAGATTTCTTAACTCGACCCAAAGTAAACAAAAAAATTTTATTCGGTATTTACTTTAATAAAATACTTATTCAACATTAAGTCTATAATCTTATTTATTATTCTTATAGTTAGTGAATTATATACGAATGTGATAAATTTCCATTTTTTCAGTTTAAGTAATTGTCTTTACAATGAATGTAAAATCTTCATGTCCGTATTTGGAACATGATTCCAGCTGAAACTGAAATTGAATGAGCAGTTCCGTTGTTTGTGCTGGATTGACCTCGAGTAATGTGAAGTAGGTAACTGTTCCGCGTGCGTGCTGCGTGCATGCGTAACGGGTGTCAGGGCTAAAGACATTGCGTGCAGAGGTTACTGAATCTTTCATCTGATACGTGCTGCCATTAAGACAGAAATTAAGGAAGATAGAAATAAACCAAGGAAGTATGGATATAGAAAGAAACAGAAAATGATTATTTCCTTTCTTTTCCTTTCTATGTTGGTGGGAAGAAATTAGTGAGAAACAGAAATAAGACAATAAACAGGAACAGAGAGAAAGTGAAAAGAAAGATAGAAATGATGAAAGGAAGGAAAAAGATAAAAATAAAATGGAAATCAGAGGAAAAGGAATTAAGAATAGTAGACTGAAAGAAATCAAGACAAAAAGAAAAAAAGAAACGGCAAAATATGAAACACAGAAAAGGAGAAAGCGGTAATAAAGAAAGTAAATGAAGCGAAAGGGTAGTTTTGGTACAATTCAGAGTTCTGAGAGAAACGCAATCCACCAATGGAGATCGGAAGAGAACGCGATGCCTATCCGAACTGCGCTATTTCGTTCATTTACGAAAGTGAAATCTTTGACAAGAGATTCTTAAGCAGAGTACAGTTTAGCTCTGAAACCTTGCGAGATGAAGTGAGAGTCGGTGACGAATGCAGCAAGTAAGGAGGGGCATGCAGTTTGTGGCTATAAGTGAAGGTACACTTTTCTAAAACAACGCTGATCATTAGTTTACTTCACACATATTCCGAGTCAGTTCACTCCTTTAACCAAGTGAGTGAAGTTTTTATGTGAAATAGTAAATAGTTCATTCTATATCACTTTTCGATACCCTAGCCCTAGCACATTGGTTTCCAAACATTTTGTAGGAACTACCACTTTTGGGCAAGACTTCAGTTTGCGACTACTGTACCTACTGATTCTTGACTCCATCCCATAAATATAAATTCATGTAAAATCGTAAACAACTATAATTTTACTAAAACATTAAAATGTACATTAGTATTAAAATATAACAGTATTAAAACACTTAACAATCAGTTAAAATTCGTGTTAGCTAGACATGGTTCAGGACTTTGCTGTCCTATCTTCAGTAGCTTTTGGGTCAGATCAGCTGTTTTCATGCTAACGTCTCGTCCATGAACAACAGCTGAAGATAGGACAGCAAAGTCCTGAAACATGTCTAGCTAACACGAATTTAACTGATTGTTAAGTGTTTTTAATTCTGTTGCCTAGTTGAATCAAAAGTGGTGCCTTGTTGGTATCACTTGTGAGGTTCAGATCTGTCTTCGGACAGTTGACTAAACAAAAAAACAACAATAATATAAACATGTCTACTATCATTTTATTCAAAACCAGTGTATACCACCCGAAGTAAAATTTTAAACAACAGCTTTTCGAGTATTTTCCAAAAGAAATTCAAAGCAATTACGACAAACATAGATGAATACTGAATCCGTTGCGTTAAACTTACTTAATTCCACAAAAAATGAAGGAACAACTTATTTAAATAAGTACCTATTGATGGAATGTTAAAGCTAAACCTTTTTAGCAGAGCGTTCACTAGTTTTGCATCAAAAGGATACCTCGAGTTTGCAAAAAATGCTCTTATTTTTTTTATAACTTTTGCAACCTTGTATTTATGCAAATTATGTTTCTCGTCTATGATTGGAATGGAATGGAATTTAACTGAGGGGGCATTGGATGGACCAGAACTGCGACCTGTTGAGATCTATTGCGCTAACCCTCGATATGGAATGAGTTGCGTGCCACAGATCCCCTACGCACACCGACCCTAACCACATGACTCCCTTAACGACAGGTCGCTACAGCCAACAGAATCCATATACCATTCCTGCTTAGGCATATTCCCCCAAGCCCCCCTTATCGGTCCGAGGCGAAACTCCTCCCCCGAATAGGTACGCCTCGGGTGCCATTGCAGAAGCCATCCAACATCGCTGAAATACATTCCACGGAAACCGGTCGAGAGAGTCAGCAGTTTCGGGAGGCCGCCTGTAGAGTGATCTGAAAAACTAAAAACGGGATGATGAGGAATGGATGATGGAGGAGGAAAGAAAGTGGCGAAAATGAGTGAGGTTCTAATCGCCTGATAAAGTTACCTGATATTCATCCATAGGAGTGCGGGAAAATCCCCGAAAAAACCTCACCCAGGCAACTCGTCCTGACCATTAAAACAAAAACGAGAAATCTCGAATACTTAAGCCTTAGTCCAAATGTGAAAGTCTACGTTCTGAAAAATAGGCATAGACCTACTTGTCACATTAATTATTACTTTATTACTGCAGAAAGATTTTTTTTTATTTTTATGTCCAACGTTATTTATGTTTCAAATGCAAAATAAACATATGTTAATTTGGCGTTTTTGTTTTGTTTTGTTTTGTAAATCATCTCGCGACCCCCTGAGCTCTTTACACGACCCTCACTTTGGGAACCACTGCCCTAGCAGAATGTAGTCTGCTGCGTTATAAGGCTGCGCGCGACATGTCTTAGAGCAAACAGAATTACCAATATTGCAAACTGTGTGGGTGACAGGGAAAGTGCGGCTGTTAGAGATTTATTTTAAACATAATTATTGTACACTAAAGTAGCTGCTTATTGAATATCTCACTAAAAGTATTAATTTGTCTGATTATTATGAAATCAGCCTGATATGTTGAGTTGCAGTGCCTGGGGGATTAAAATGAACACATGCTTCAAGGACGAGTCAGTTGAAATGCCGAATAAGAAACAGTATTGCACAAAAACGTTGACGATTCAGGATAGGTACATTTGCAAGTGAAAGTGGCGTCATCCCACATACCATTGTCGATCCTGTGCGGATTCTGCAAATCAGGGTTCTTGCATCATGAGTTCCAACAAGCACAGTACATCCGTGACATTCACTAATGCATATTACATGTAATTCGAAATATCATTTGAATTTGATATAAGTCAAGTTATACTTTTGGGCCAGGACGATACTGATTTGTGCTCAAGAACAGTCTTCAAATCTGTACCGTACGTATTTATACGGATTCTCCCGCAATTCCGGTCTGTTTTGGGACATTTTAAGTTTTTTATATTTTTGTTTCCAGTACTATAACATAGGTTGTAAGAATGAGTTAAATGAATTTGACGTAAACTGTTCAGGTGAATACTGAAATTGTGATGCTGCCAGAGGCAACAGACAGGCCTATAGAATTTCACATCGTCATGCCAACAGATTCCAATCTGGACAACGGCTATAGTGGGATAAATTAACAAGCTATTTCTAGCAAGTTATTCGTCGTCATGATACTTGCCAGTACAGCAGTTAAATTTAACACGATCGGTGAAAAGATTGCAAAATATATTGTAATGTTTAAGACACTATGTGCGTTGAGTCGTTTATGTCACAAAGAATCCTAGCAGACCATATAATATTCAGCAGGGAAGCGTGTTTCCACTCGAATGGGCACATAAACTGGCACAGCATTTCGTATTGGTCGTAGAAAAATGCTTTTGTCACAGTTAGTTCATCACCAAACTATCCAAAAACTATCCTTGTAGTGATCGATATATGGAGACTTTATTTTAGGATATAGCATTCTTGAAATATTGAAGCGGTGTCTAGAGATGTGGTTTTACTTTCAGCATGGTGAAGTATCGCTTTACGTTTCCTGATAGATGCGACAACATTTTTACCAGACGATGGATTGGACAGATCACCAAAGGAATGATAGCTCAGGATCTCAGCCCTCACGTCCTTCGATTCTTTTATTTGAAGGACCATCTGAAATCAGTTATATACAATACAAATCCACATAAAATTAATTGAAGATCTAAATGAAATATCCATTCTGCTTGTGGAGACATTACACATAATATTTTAAAACACGTGCAATATAATTTTCAATATTGTATCGATGCATGTGAGCAACTGAGGATGATAAGTTTCAACATTTCCTTTCTCATAAATTTTCCCTTATGCGATTGAGTTTGTGAGACATTCTGTGTACTTTGATTACTTATCACCAGGCTTCGGCCTAGGACACAGAGTAACCAGTATGAACTTTAGAGTACACGGAGTATAAATGACGTCATGACCCATGTGGGGTGACTGCAACAGCACAGGTGGGTCCGTAATGTGCATTACCGTTGTGTGTATTGATGCTTGGCTGCGTTATGTGTAACAGGCTTCGGCGTAGGGACACCTAATTGAAGGTAACAACTCACGTCAATACTTTAATAGTAGACATTTATTGTCTACACTAGGAATGTACTGCATATACTGCATCTGTACAGGGTGAAATATATTTTGACGGACTATTTACATGTTGAGACACGAAATGCGCCCCATCTCTCAGTCCACTCGACCAACACAACACTATCGTTTGTGTGTTCTGAACTTCATGCGTTTCTGTGCCCAGGACCGAAGCCTGCTTATCACTGATCCAGGCGTCTTCCTCTAGGAGTAATGCGCTACAACTTTGGAAACATTGCCTTCCTCGACATTTTCCTTGTTTAATTGGATTATTTTTTCACTTACATTAGGCCTAATTTTAGAATTTATTTTGTTTACGGTTATATTTATAAGATATTGTATAAATTATTTTATTGAATACAATGTTATTAGCAGGGAAAGGGATTTGGAGTATTATAAAGAATGGTGAAACGTAGTATAGATATTCGTAGCTCACTGACTGTCAAGCGAGCTGCTTCACAGAGCACGAACTAGTACAGTACACTTCATACAAACTTACACGCAATGTGCTATAAATGTTTTTCAGAATAAACAAATGGAATAGTTTAATGACATATAGTGACCTACATACATAATCTGCATTCCTTTTTTAACTATATGTGCTTTTCTTGGCAACGCGACAAGACAGCAATAAACAACATTACAAATATCAACCTCTGCATCTTCGCCTGTCAGTGGACATATTGATGGCTGATAGACAGTTGTCTTCTGTATGGAACTCGCCTCTGAATATGTGTGTTTTTCTGTCAGGAGCGTGTTAAATTAAAACCTTTATTTACAATATCATGAAATATGATAATATGTATACAACGTATAATTACTATAGTATTTAAAATATATGCAATATACTACAATATTTACAATATAGCATAATACAGTATCATTAAATGTTGAACAAAATGTAGAACCAAACGAAATGGCATTTTCAATTAGTGCTATGTTTTGTTGATGAAACAATTATTCCTGCAGTGCCTTATTATAATAAATTGTAAATATTATTTTCAATTTTTCAAAATACAACTTTGCTCTGTTGCAAGGAAGGACATTTTTTAACATGGAAAAACTCCGCTCTACATCTAGGAGAGACAATTGGAAAGTACTTGAAACAAGATACGTCAATTAAATTCACATGTTGGATGATGTCATTGGGACACATCCTTGTTAATACATCTGAAATCCGACTAAGAATACCGTACCCATCATTTTTAATCAAACCTCTGTTCATTTTTTCGCCAACACGTTTTCCTATTTCTCCTTTTACTGCACTCAGTTTATTTACAATAGTCCTCATCATATTTATTTGCTCAACTAGTTCTACTCCTGACTTTCCTAATTGAATAATGGCATCCGGTAAATATCCAAAATTTGTCTTAATATCCGTGACTTCTTTCTCGATTTTTCTATCATTTAACAGTTCCTGGCGTATTTGAATCGAGCGGCGTCATCGAGATCGAAAGACTGGACACTTTCTTCACAGATTTGAGGTGATGTGCGTAATAATTGCAAGCTTCTAACCATGACCCCCAGCTCTCAAGAACTGGACATGGGGGAAGCGACAATTTAGGGAATTGTTTCCTGAATTTTAATACTCGATCTGGAGCCTTTACAAATACAGGCTAGTCTTTCAATTTTGTATTGTTAGTTGGTTTCACTTTCGGCATTGTACCTGCACTTCACTACTCTGAACTGCAAACCTGCATGTTGAAGTTCTTATGCGACAACTGTCCCGTTCACCTGTTGTTGACGTGCAGAGAGGTGCGAGTATGTCATGGAGGGGAGGACTTGGTATAAAGGGTTGTAAACAAATGGCTGTGTAGATGCCAATACTAGCTTTTACTACTCCAAATTCCGTTCCCTAGTTATTAGTTTAAATTCTAAACCTGTTCTTATTACTTTTTATTTGACCTCTCCGCCATGGAACGTGGTTCGACGCTACAACGCAATGAAAATTAGAGTACGTTGCACATTGTAAAATTACCCTAAACACTATTAATGTCCACCAAAATTATATTAATACTTTCTGGGAATGGCGCCCGCGTCTCTGCTGTCAAATTCACCACTAATCTTTAGACTCTAACAAACTGTATACCAAATCGCTAGGAATAGAATTCCACTCGTCGAGGCATTCATTGCAGTAGACGTTACAGTATATTTTGAAGTATAAGAAAAGTGATATACATTCGGGGAGAGATTTTCGTATCTGTAGTAGCCTAAAACTACACCTGACATCGCGAACACTTGCATTTTATGCATTTCGTGGAAATCAGTTCTGTCTTGCTACCGGTATTGGAAGTTATCGTAAGGGACATGGAGCTTTCCTAAGCACTTCGGTCCATGTAGGTTTTCTTCACATTCGTTATGGAAATAGCTGCTTTCCAAGTGTGCTACAAGGTTAACCAGGCTCCACCATCCGCCACAATACATAGGCCTATCCTTCTTCAGCCAACAAATCGAATACCATAATTCTGGTAGTGTACTCTACTGTATCTCATAGATCCACTTGAATTGTCGGAGGTCCTTTGCAGATTTACGAGTCGTCTAGTATCCGCAACCAATGCCATCTACTAATTTTTTTTAACAAACCACGAGAAATACTCACCACGGCGGACGGCCGATTTGGTGCCGCAAAAATACAAGTGGTGCCTTAGTTTTCGAAAAGAAGATGCTAGTGAAGAAGAAAAGAGAAGAGTGTCGGTGGAATTAAGATGGAGAAACGGATAACTCCGAGAAAAACGTACACAACTTTGGCTTTGTCCATCAGAATTCAACTCTGCCTTCGCCAGCACTCTGTCTTCTAAGATACCTGCCAAGACGGCTGCCTCTGTATTTGATTTGCCTCATTCCTGAAATTTCCATTGAGTGATATATGCTAATCCACTAGGAATTTCACAGTGGTGACGCTTAGTACACACGATACGGTTTCAATGATATGGCTGACAGTGAAGCGAGACAAATGAGAGAAAACGTTCTCCAGTGTAAAGGTGATACGCTAATCATTCAGCTGACACCAAAAATGCATATTACTTATTGAGAAAAAGATTCGTTTTTACAAATCAGAAATTTGTATAAAATAAACAAATCGATGTAACAATAATGATATATACTTTTATAATGTATGTTTCACGCGCAATACTTCGGTTATTAATAATGCTGCGAGTTAGATTCCGTCGTATAATTTATTTTTAAGGTATAATTAGGAAGATATGTATAGGTGAAATAATTATCTTTGTATCCAAATATGAATATGAAGTTCCATTTTCTCGATTGTACAAAATTGTCATTCTTTATAATTCCAAAATTGACTTGATTTATAAATTTGTGTAATTGATTTGGCACAAGTCCACTTAAACAGCTAGCTATTCTTACAGTATACTTCTTTCTAGTATTATTTCTCTACTTACGAAAATCGACACTTAATGACAGAAATTCTAAACTTGAAGTGAAAGGAATATGTCTAGACTATCATTTAAAACCAGTAATAAATAAAATTTCAGCAACAGTTCACTGTGAAATTTATCACCTTCCACAAACCATTGACATATTTTAAGAGAGATGTGAATGATAAAATATAATTAAGTTAATATCTCTTACAAAAATATGAGATTTTTTTTTTGTAATTTATGATTAAATAAATTTCAAATAATCAGCAGTACTGTCACCCAGACCATCGTAAAACTAATTGTTTCTGTTAAAATTTATCTGCATATAACAAAGGGAAGGTTTAGAACTGATAACCAGCAATCCTTTAGGAAAGAAGGAACTTTGTCTGCCTGCGCTGCCTCCTGTGCTGAGAATGGTAAGAACTTGGAATGGAATGCATGGAAGAATATATTTATAATTCTGTACATAATAGTTTATTAATTCTTTTAGGTACCATTTTTTGTACAAACTGCACTGCTTTATTTGTCAGTTTATTCTATGTAATGAAAAAAATAACGAAGAGAATCGTCTGATTTAGGATAAAACGCTATTGTGCGTTTCTGATTTCGTACAAAAACCCATTCGATGGACTTGTTGATATCGAAATTGTATCTTGAGAGATAAAGCTGAGGATTCGCTATGTGATTACCTGACATTCGTGTTACAGTTGCGGATAATCTCTAAAAAAAATAGGCTCAGGTCTAATTGAGCCGCAATGTTTTGCGCGAAGTACGTCGTGTGTTGGATGATGAATAAGAAAATTTATTTTGAACAAAAGTGAATTGCAAATCAGAATGACCTGGGTACAAGTTCAACTGTTGAGTCCAAAGGCGCTAGCCGCGGCTTCTTTCTTTCGCTTTTGAAACCGTTTAACTCGCTCGGTGCTGGTGATTTTGGTCTTATTCGGTTCAATTTGGCTTGCCTCCTATTGAGATTTTAGCAATTTTTTGTTACGTTTGTAAGCGATTTTGCTTGGCATAATCAAAATGTACAGACCTATTTCTTCCTGAAAAGAAAATTATATAAATATGAAATCAATTTTGTGTTGAATAAAATAAATCGGCATTTTATTAGATATAACTCTTCGAACGATTTACAACGACACCAAATACGAATATGTTACGCTTACTGGATGCCGATATAAATTGAGAGGAATGTTACTGCGCGGCCGGAAAATGACATCGCGGGCGTCTCCTGGGGGAGCGGTGGGAGGTGCGCTAATTCGTTGCGCATTACCGCTACGGGACTCCTTTCTGTATAATAATATCATGCTTGTAAGTCTACGTAATTAAAAAATTGTAGGGGTTTTCGCTATACAATTATTTCGTTTATCCTATAGCCCATACACTTACTCGAGAGTTCATAGACGTAGTCCTATGTCAGAACTCAATCAGCAAATAGTCCAAGAGAGAATTGAAGCCACGCTCGAGCGCAGCTCCAGATCAGTAGGCAAACTTTCCACCAACCGAGCTACGTCATTGGCTGATATCGAGATATCGCTAATAAGTTTTCATATTTCTCCCATTTTTAAATACAGAAAGAGATCAACGAGACTTGGCCGGTAGAGTCATCTGAGCTGGAAATAAAAATTCTACGTAGATGACTAGATGACAATCCCGAAAACTTTTATTATAGGTCTAATATAATCAGTCGAATGTCACATAATATCACAAGTTTGGTGTGACATAGGTGTCATAGCTTTATTTTCTTCATGGAAGAAGCTGTGTTCAGGATTACTTCTTCCGAAAAATACAGACGTGGACAAATTATTAGACTAAAACGTTTTCTTGGAAACATAATACAATTCGTCATATCAACTATCAGTATAATTCACAGAGTCTCTATTGTTGTAAATATGATTGTTGACATCTTCTGGTATATTTTTCCAATAGTTAAGTATATTTTTCTGGCTATGTTGGTACTACTGGTGTTTTAATTATATACTGCAGAAGATATTCTCCCATGGCCTGCAAGAAGACCGGACACGAACGAAGTTGAAAATCTGTGATCTATACTGCAGAAGAAAATGAACAAAAAGAGGCTTACAACAAAACATGGACTTATTTAAGCACTGTCTGATATCTGGCTAAATGATGCTGATATTCATACTTTGGTTTTCAGCAACCCTGACAAAATCAACGTGTTAATAAAGAATAAGGGAATGTTCACAAAATATTAATAACCTCAAGACTCAATTTTCTGTTCATTATATCTGTGCAAAATACATTTTTGTTCATTATTTCTACCAATAAATACAGCTTCGTTGCACATATAATTAATTTAGTCTAAAAATTTGTCCACATCTGTACATCCCATGTACCAAGTTTGAATACACAATACTTTGATGATGCATAAACAACTGTGGAGTAACGTTAGTGCGTCTGGCCGCGAAACCAGGTGGCCCGGGTTCGATTACTGGTCGGGGCATGTTACCTGGTTGTGGTTTTTTCCGGGGTTTTCCCTCAACCCAATATGAGGAATGCTGGGTAACAATCGGTGCTGGACCCCAGACTCATTTCACCGGCATTATCACCTTCATCTCATTCAGACGCTAAATAACCTAAGAAGTTGGTAAAGCGTCGTAAAATAACCTACTAAAAATACTTTGATGAATAGGAAAGTACAGTCCTGATAACTGGATTAGCGGGATCGAATTTTTTCTGAAACGCAATAAAACGAGAATAATTGAATTAGATGTATCTACTGTTAAAAAACAATTGGCGTCAGACTCAGAGGCAGCGGTTCACATTGCACACGCGAACAATGTCTTGTTATTCTGCTCTGGTTGCAAACAAGTGACAGTCGTGTAGAAAGCCGCAGTACAGTGGCTTTTATAAGCAGCGGCAGGTGCAGTGCCATAATATCACTGCTAAATTGGATCTTACCTAGCAGAGAGTAAAAGTTTTTCGTGCTTTAATAAGATAAATAGATGGCATCACGTTCCGGCCGCTTTATTCCAAGAGACGAGCCTCCCGAAAGAATGAGTGGATCCTAATCTATGAACTATACGGGTATATAGGAGAAAATACTCTTGTCTTAGAATGGGATCGAATACGTTTCTATAGTCCTGCCGTTCTAAGGTAGACTACCTCAGTTCGTATTTCGCCCAGTTATTTGATAATTTATTTAGCGACTCTTACAACTGCGGAATTTATTCAGGATCTGATACGTTTGATGAATGGGAGCAGCATCGTGACATACAAGCAAGCACGGGACATTTAGTATAATCAACGGTTAATTTATTATACAGGCGGCATCAAACGTGATTGTTTTTCTTTTGTGTTTAAACGGCATTGTTGATGCTGTGTTAATGCGCTGTCTATTTTTTTTTACGTCTCCAAACAAAAGAAAGCGGTATATACCAGTTCTCTGCCAATAATCTTTCAGCATTTCCAAATGACATGTATTTATAACTTCCACGTGGATTACTAACACTGTAAAGTAGACTTATAAAAACACAAAGAAGCCCCTTGTCTAATAAATGAACGTTGCGACTATAATAGGCATTGGTTACCAAGACATAGTGATAAATACAATGTCGTTAAATTAAACTATAATTAATACAACTTCAGTGTATTAAATTATATTTCACGGATTCATAGCTTTTCGAGAGATGTTAAATATTCCCTTTCCACAAATTCATGTTGCATCCCTGTTGAACATGTAAATGCGGTAGTTTTGGAAGCTGAAGATTTTAGTTGAAGGCTGGTATAAGCTTATCGATGTCCCTGAGTCATCAGACAGCACTAATTTTGCAGTAAACAGGTGCGATGTTCATCTTCAACATTTCATATACCATAGGCGGAGTTATGGGGGGACATGGGGGCACTGTCCCCCCAAACTTGGTCGAACTCTTTTTTTTATATTATCATTAGAAAATATTGAATTCAAAATATTTTTCTTGCGTTTGTTTATGATTAAGTTTCTGTGCTTAAATTGACGAATTAAAGTCTTCAGACTATGTGTCTGGACTACAATATTTATATTAAATTTCTGAATGTACGAGTATAAGAATTTCTTTACCTCATTTGAGGACTGGAAGCACTGTAATGTTTTAATGTTTTTTGTAGCAGCCTGTACTGATGTGTTAGAACTCTGCAGGTATTCAAGCAGCCACTTGGAGAAATATGAAGAACATACTGCACAACAATGCAGAAAAAAGAAAAGTGATCCCGGTATTATGTGTAAACTTAAAGACGAGATTAAATAAAATAATTAGAATTTAAATTTCATATAATATCTTGCTATTTTAAATAAACAGATAAAGTAAATGTAAAACTGGTCCACCGCTGTGGAGTAATGGTTAGCACGTCTGGCCATGAAACGAACGAGCCCAGGTTAAAATCCTGGTTGGAACAAGTTACTTGGTTGGAGTTTTTCCTCAACCAATTGAAGCAGAATTGCCGGGTAATTTTTGGTGTTGGACCTTGGACTCATTTCGTCATCATTAACTCACATATCATCCATACGATAGCCCGGGTTAAGTTCATGGTGTGGCGTGCTGTACTTGTACAAGAGCACGGCCATTCAGCAACCCAATCTTTCACAGAATAGAAATGGTAAGCATAGTAAGCCTCAGGCTGCAGTGCAAGCTTTCGGGTCCCTTCTCCGTACAAGAGAAAAAAAAAAGCAAAATTGTCTGTATATTTTGTTATAATTTTACTTTATTTTACAATGCCTTTATTAAATGATCATATTCCGATATACTGTACCAAGGTCAAGCTATAATGGGGGGTAGGGAGATAAATGATGTCCTCCCATAATCTCGTTATATCGGAAGTCTATGGTTTTGCCCCCCCCCCCCCCCAAGGAAACTGTTCTCTCTCCGCCTATGTCATATACTCATGTTAGACTTCAAGTTTGTTTCATCGTAGGGGCTACAGGCAAAGAATATTAAATCTTATGTCACTGTGCAGTATCGATGAATTGTTTTCTAAGCGGTTAGTCGGTAACCATTACCGTTTGTCACGTGCTTAGCTTGAACCAATGACCAGCGCATTCCTTAAGCTCGCAATTTTTCATTTATCCTATATACTTAATAATCGACGGTAACGATACTGAAAACTGTGAATTTGCAAAAAATCCACTAGTGAGTCAAACTTAATAAAACTGGGGTACGCCCATTTCCTCTGCGCATTTCCACGCGGCACTCATTTTAGGCATCTCAACTTACTTTAGTTCACAGGCTCAGAATGCAGTTCAGCTCCGAGGGAACATCCCTCCTTTTTTATTATTTGAAAGAGATTTTGCGACACGCATAAAGAAAATTATGATTTCTTAATCCTATTTAAAACCAAATATTTATTGACTAATAGGTCCCCCATAACGTCCGGCGTGTACCACCGCATACCACCGTACGTCTCGATTTGGACTCACCGCACACACCACCAGTAGCAGGAGAGCACCCCGTGGTCCGCAGAGCTGCATCTCGTGTCTCGTACACCATGACGTCATCCCTCACAATAAAGTCTCAAGAGTCACGTCGCAGATGCATTTAAACCTCCTGCACGTAACTGCTCGCAAGTTTCGGCACACTTATGTCACTTCCGCGGCGGAACAAGGACATCGCAGCCACCGACGACAACACTCGGAGTGTGCGTCTTCACTGGGCGCGAAGTGGACGGCATCTGCGAGAGAGAACTTTCATCCCGCGTCGGAGCTGGCAGTGCCAGCAACAATGTCAGTTGAGTGTGAAACTCCCCTCCTCCCACACTCCAATGAACAATGAAATCAGTGGGAACGACTGAGTAGAGTTGGATGTCGCACTTTCTTACCGAAATGATGACGTGGGACCTGCATGCGACCCTTGGCGGACCGGAGTTCGGCACACAATATATATGACACGGCTTTGGGGTATATTCCTTCCCGTACCTGCATTTCTCTTGCATTCTAACACATCCATTGCGCATTTATCATACGGCACAATCTTCACCTCACCCACTCTTCATGACCTCTGTAGTTCAGAAGAATCGTTAAATGAAAAACTCCCACTAACTTCATAAGACGTTAGAGTGTTTGAGGAGGAATAGGAAATATTGTAGAAGGTGGTAGAATGGACTATTCCGAGTGAAAAGAAACAGCACATAAATTGTGTCCAGTTTTCAATGGGTGTATAAAATAGAGCTGCTTGAATATTACGCATGACAAGCCTTATAAAAGATGCGAGGGAAAAACAAATGACATAGACTGTAATAAAATAAATTTTACATACATACATACATACATACATACATACATACATACATACATACATACAGTCGAACTGGGTAACGTAGTCGGTATAGCTCAAGACTGCGGGTCTGATCCCGGCCCAGGTCGATGGCATTTAAGTGTGTTTAAATGCGACAGGCTCGTGTCAGTAGATTTACTGGCATGTAAAAGAACTCCTGCGGGACAAAATTCCGGCACACCGGCGACGCTATATAACCTCTGCAGTTGCGAACGTCGTTAAATAAACCATAATCTAGATTTTTGCATACATACATACATACATACATACATACATACATACATACATACATACATACATACATACATACATACATAGTGTTCTGCCAAGTGGCAAGTCTTTTACTACAAACTCAGCATTTTCCAATCTTTCCTATTTTCTGCCTTCTTCTTAATCTCCGCATATGATCTGTACTTAAATAGGCCTATCAATAATTTGAAACAGTTCAAACATTCCACCATTGAATTCAGTGTATGTAATTTTAAACTTTTTCGACAGTAGTGCAAATAGCTCTTCTAAGCTTATCTTGGCTTTCTTTTAAAGGGGCAGCATTATTCACATAGTGACCAATTCTTTCCCTGGTGTTTACTTTTTATTTGTAGACTTCGGTTTTTATCCAACCCTAGAGACAATAATCTAACAATGAACTTACCACCGCAGCCGATCTATCGTTCGGGGAATGTTAGATTTACATATATATTACCAATGGCTGTAATGTGCATGTCATATCTTTTATAAGACTTTCAATCTATGAATATATAATTTATATCTCATACATTTATAAGGCTTTTTATGCATAATATTTAAACAGCTGTACCTCCACATGCATTGAAGATTGGACTCATGTTTGTATGAACTTTTTCGCTTGCAATAGTCCATACTGCCATCTCCTAAATGTTTACGATTTCTCCAATCACCCTGAATACCTAGGGCTAAAGAAGTTGCGCTTTGTAGACTAATCCTTAGCAGAAGACTGTATTTCTTGTTTGTATGTTCTGATAAGTTAGCCCTCTTTCTAGTATTTCTACAAAATTACCTGAGTGTCTTCAGTGGAGCGGCATACCTCAAAGTGAGACAACTGGCCGAGCAGGGATCTCACATATACCGTATATACAGTATATGCTACCTATAGAGAATTAGAGAGGTTAAATATACTTATCGGGCGAGATATGAAGCGTCCGAAAGCATTTCAGACCAAGTAGGCTTTTTGTTCAGTCTTGATGGAATGAGTTGCTTGCCGATTGTGTTGCCCGGCTAAGCCAGCTCCACCATCAGCCACACCATGCCGCCCTATTCTAGCCTTCAGTTTCATTGTAACCATAATTCTGATGGTGGTCTATCGTACTTAATAGATCCAGCTGAGTCGTCATGTTTCCGCCAGAAAAGAAAGAACCTGAGAGGCTCTGGTGCCTCTTATGTCGATCTATAAGTCATTTAGAATCCACCATCACTATCATCTACCACTGAACAAACCACGAGGAATATCCACCATGGAGAATATCGCTAGGTATCACGCAAACTGAAATAGTGTCTAATTTTTCATGACAGAGATGATAACGAAAGGAAAATTGTGGAGTGTTGGTTAAATGACAAGGGAAAAATGGGAGAACTCTTTCAAGAATTCTATGACATACTTGCTTTTAAAAGTAATTTCCTGCCATATCTCCTGTGTTAGGCCTAATCTTAGAAATGTCCATTCGTACAAATCCAACCCACGGCCGAAATTCTGTTGAAGTCCTTCGTATATGATATGTTATATAGTAATAATAATAATAATAATAATAATAATAATAATAATAATAATAATATGTTTAACAAAATGGCTAAGATCATACATAGCACATTGCTAAAAATATAAACTAGAAAACAAAGCAGATCAACTGTACTGGGCTCGGTATTATTACTGAGATAACTATTCTAGCTCACGGGTCGAGTATTATAAATAAGTATAATAAAAATACAGATATAGCCATTCCAATCATAGACTACAGAATAAATTCGTATACTGAAAAGATAATCAAATATACTCATCTCGCTGAAGAAATTAGACATATGGAAGCAAATAAAAGTTAGTATTGTGCGTACAGTCATGTCTGCAGCAGGAGTTAACAGCGCATTCAATGATAAAAAATGTGGAGAAATGTGAACTACAATAAACTACAAATATAATTACAAAAGGCAGCTTTCGTCGACACCTCTAGAACAGTGGATATTTTCATAAGTTTTCTGCTCTCGATTTAAATTCGAAATATAATTTTATTAAATTTAATTGCCGATGAATGATTATAAAATCCGTCTAAAGGATTATAACTTCAAGATTGTGCCGATAATGGTAATAATAGGCCTAATAATAATAATAATAATAATAATAGTAATAATAATACGAGTAATAATAATAATTATAATGATAGTAGTAATAATAATTGATGATGAAGAAATGGCAGGGTGAAGGTGTTGGAGTTGTTTCGTCACTTTCATGTTTAGCCTAATCAACTTCACAGAGCATTCATAATTATATTTCACGTTACGGGGCTAACTGTCATTCATAAGCTCCAGTTTGTGGGAGGAAAATTGAAGAAGCGTCAATGACCATATTACAAAAGTGTCAATGACCATACTAAAAACGCTGACAGTATACATAAAGTACCACAGTAAAACACATGGAAAATACATAGAAATGCAAATTTGGAAACATAGCTAAGGAAGTAGGCTACGCTAATTCTATTCACACTTTGATTAGTATGACTATTACACTCTTACTACGTCATACTACTTTTGACCAATAAAACGGTACGAAAGGACGTATTTCGACCAATCATGGCTGCTTATCGCACAATTTTATCGCGTCCCTAGCATTTGTTTAATTTTATCGCGTCCCTAGCATTTCTTTAATTTTATCGCGTCCCTAGCATTTGTTTCTTTGTTTGCCAACATTTGAAACTGCGCTGGTCTGGACGCCAAAAAAAAAAAAAAAAAAAAAAAAAAAAATATATATATATATATATATATATATATATATATATATAAAATTACAAACCACTCCAGTCGATGCACAGCAGTTTCAAATATGACTCGCATTGGCATTCAAGAACAAGAATTAATAAAAATCACTGATCATACCTATGCATCTTCTGAAATCCGATTTACAAATAAATGAAGAGCACCATTCGGAAATCCTGAATAGGTTGAATACACCATGTAGGCCTAAATCAACGAGTTCCACTTCTATTACGCACACGTCCAATATAACATCAATTGAACCACCAACCACATTCAAATTTGAAAATTGTACATTTAATAATTATTCCTTTTAAAATTATTCATTCGGAAATCCTGAATAAGTTGAATACACCATGTAGGCCTAAATCAACGAGTTCCACTTCTATTACGCACACGTCCAATATAATATCAATTGAACCACCAACCACATTCAAATTTGAAAATTGTACATTCAATAATTATTTCTTTTAAAATTATTCGTGTTTATTTTTTATGTCGTCGTCGTTAATTAAAACTTTTCTAACACTTGTGTATATTAGTTAGATTATGTTATAGCTTCTGCTATATGATATTATGGATAGTCACGTATCAGAGATTGTTTAATATTAAGATTTATTGAAAATCATCTGTCAAGTGACGTTGATTACTGGGATTCGGATAATTGAAGTGGAATGCAACTGTCTTAATAAAAATGAAACTGAATCAACAAAGCTTTCTTGACTAGTAACCGTCTACAGAGTTCAATGAAGATTCCATAGTTGGCAAAACTGCCATCTAGCGTAATGGTGCAATAATACATTTGAAGACAGGTTTATTTTCGTAAGTCAATTAATATTTTATTGTATTGGAGTACTTTGTTACTTATAATCTTTATATACTTTCTTCTAATCGTGTAATAGTCAATTAAATCCCACTCGAGTTTTGATTTTCTCTAGATAAATCAAAACCTCTAGTGAGATTACTGTTGATAAAATTATGTGATGTAAAATAAAACGATTGTACTCACTGTTGCGAAAAAAAATTGAACATACGTAGATGTGTTTTCTGATAAAATACCAATCTGCTCATTGGATAAAAATTGTAAATTAGTTTAAGTTGTTAACATACCGGTAACGATTTCTCTATCAATATCAACATACAAAAATTGTTTGCGTGTATTAGTCAGAAATTAACTTGTATATTTTTCAATTATTGTAATACAAGTTACTCAAATTTCTGTGAGCAACAGTAAGTGATTTCCTTCTTTTCCTCTACATAACCATTGAAACATTGAAAATGGCTATCGAATTCAACGAACTATTTTCTACCGCACTTGGCTCCTGTCGTATTAACTTGCTGGGTTTCTCATTTAACTGATTCTTTGCTTTACGCTTACAACTACTCGTATTTCGTAAAACATGGCTGTCCAGTACCTGAACGAGAACATATGCATGATTTCCAGACTCGCTTAAATATCTTTGATATTTTATCATTAGTTGAAATTATATTGAACAAGCTTTATAAATACATATTCATGGCATTTCGCCACCGTCCTTATACGTACGCTACTATTTTTCTTTAATTTAAACTTTCTTGCACTATGCACGGCACAACTTTGTAGCGGTGTTGCCAAATCTTTCTTAGTGTTGATTTCATTTATCACTATTGTATACGTTTACGTTGGCGCTTTAGTTATATTTTTAATTGGTTTATTTTACGACGCTTTATCAACTTTGTCTGAGTGAAATGAAGGTGGTAATGCCAGCGAAATGACTTAGGGTCCAGCTACGAAAATTACTCAACATTTGCTCTTAATGGATGAGGGAAACCTGGAAAAATCTCATCCAGGTAACTTACCCCGGGCCCGCTTTAGTTCTGTCGTCATCGGCTCTTAAGATAGTTCTCACAAGCAAATGGCTGGCTTTTACGTAATCCACCAAAGTAGGTGCGCGGGAGGAAGGATAGCTATAATTTTCTAAAAATAAATCTGGAAAATGGTATTGTGACTGGTTTTGTGTCGATTATACATTTGTCTCGCACAAATAATGGAAAAATGTGATAATGTGACATTATTTTATTATGATATAGGCCTACTGAAAAATTGCAATATTTTAAGGTATCTTATAATTATACCAATAGTATTTTTATGATGCCGTTGCATTTTCTTTTAATATTACTTTGTTGAATTCCGTGAGTAGGCCGAATTTGCTAATCGTATTGCAGTACGGTATATTGAAAGTCATAAATCGCTCTCCTTCTTACTTGGTGATTATTTAACGACGCTGTATTAACTTGGCGGTTACACAACGTCGATGGAAATAGTATTACCGAGTTGAATTAGAGGATTCGCCATGAGGTCACCTGCCATTCATCTTACAATTCGAGAAACCCTCGGAGAAACCCAACTAGGTTTTAGATCCCAATCGAGATTAGAACCCACGCTTGATTATAGCGTCACATCATAACATGAGTCCTCTCGCTGACCCCTGGATGATGCCTGATGAATTGATCAAATGTATGTCATACTAATGTTTCTTTCATCAGTTCACTTGACATTCAGCATAGAAAATAATTGTTCAGAACTGGCAATGTGAACTGGATGAGAGAAGTTAAAACTGGTTGATCTGCAAAAATACATAGCCTACGCAATCATAAAAGTCCAAAATCCTGCAACGACTTCATTTCTAACTCGCCGGAACACAGACTCAACGTAAATGAAATCGAAGCTTAAACCTAAATGCTCAGTGGTGAATCTATTTAGTCGCAGGGAAGTGCATTTCATACCGATTTGCTGCAAGCAGCGCCGTGACGCAAGTCACATCTACAGTTATCGTGACATTCAAACACGGCGCGGCGTAGCTGCAGGGTTCATGCTGTGTCGTCATCCCACGCAAATTCCAAAACATAGTGGGAGGGAAGATGAATTATCTCATAAGATGATTCTTGAAAAGAAAGAAAGAGCGGCTTATGCATGAGTGCTCTTTAATAAATACTCTCATATATACATGCGTCATGCAGTAACATGCACACCGTAGCGATTATAAGTCTGTCGTAACTCTTTGATCGTATGAGAACATGCAAATAGCCGATGGTGCAGCAAGACTTACCAATTGCCAAAATTACTAAAATAAAGCATCACATTTACTTCCGTGACTCATAAGTCGTATGTATGTATGGAGACTAAATGTTAAATGTTATGTTTTATTTAACGACGCTCGCAACTGCAGAGGTTATATCAGCGTCGCCGGATGTGCCGGAATTTTGTCCCGCAGGAGTTCTTTTAGATGCCTGTAAATCTACTGACATGAGCCTGTCGCATTTAAGCACACTTAAATGCCATCCACCTGGCCCGGAATCGAACCCGCAACCTTGGGCATAGAAGACCAGCGCTATAAACTCGCCAACCAGGTCGACGTGTGTGTATGTATGTATGTATGTATGTATGTATGTATGTATGTATGTATGTATGTATGTATGTATGTATGCATGCATACGTTTTCCGCTATTCGATCTGACGGACGACGGATACTCAGTGAGATGGACTCATCCTAATTTAATATCTGTAAAATGACATATCCTAAAATAGATGGTGTGCGAACACACAGTTATGGCTTGCATGCAATTTTAAATTAGTTTATCTTAACTGTAGTCCAGCACCGTAGCTACGTGATCTAAAACGTATTGCTTTGAGTAGCAATGCAGAACGAGCACTGGTCCGAGCCCACATAAAGGAAGAAATTTTCTCATGAAATTTTGGTCAGTGTATGAGACTGGTGCCCACCAGCCTTGTGATGAATTAGAAAAGCTACAGTGAGTAGCGAAATCAGGTTTCATAAGCCAGCTATAACGAGTTTAGGGAGTTCATCCTGCTGGCCACACATTACTCCCTGATGGTTGGATGATCGTTCACCTCTGCTGAGGCCAGCAGTCGGTTGATCGACTACGTCCTTTCGGCTGTCACGCCACAGATTTATTTTTATTGCCTTAACCGTATACCGTGGCCAACACTCATTAATTTAATTTTATATTCCGTTGAAAACTTTTCGAGTTTGCCCAACAAAGTTTGCACTGTACATTCCTTAATCCAGTCTCCGATATAAAACAATATACCCATAATTTAAAAAGGCAGACAGTACCACGTCCATATTGCAAGGAATATTTATTTCATTTATTGTATCTATCTGTGTACCAATGCAATGGTGTGTGTAAGTGAGTTGAATTTCAACCAATCAGAGTCATCTATTACTGCAATATTATCGTTTTAAATTATTATCGGATTTATTTTATCGTTAATGCTTCCCAATTGTTTGTTTCTAGGTGGACAATTCACAAGACCTAGCGGCATGTTGTTGTTATTAATATTTTAAGACCAATAAATAGAAATAGTTATTTACGTAGGCCTAACTGTTATAAAAACTGATACTTTCCCAAACGAGTGAGATGTTTACGGACGAAGCGTAAGCCGATTCCGGAATTTCAAAGCGATTGCGGGAGAGACTTTCTGTATAATAATTACGTACATTGTTTTTAGTGGGCCTAACATGGAACAAATATTATTAATTAATCCTGGAAATGAAAGCGGAGTAATATTATACATTTTGATAATACTAATGAATCTACTGTAGGTCATAACATGTCATAACAACATTGACTTACAATAACAACTGAATCATTTATGTTACTGTGACAACTTTACTGGAAAAGGACGGTAAAGTCTTACTTCACTGGACAGGTCCAGTAGAGTGGATAATCATTTCAGGGAAATACTATTTTTCATGTAGGTTCACTAAAACGAAATAATTTTTATAATTCTACAAGTATGTTGAAATGAATTACGGGATTTAAGGAACATCAACCAATGAAGAAACCGCTCCTATATTGTCAATAAATAACAATATCTAATTCAGAATAAAATCGTATTACTTATACCAGGACGATCCGTCCTGCTTATACTATTAATATGCGTTACCCTCCCTTTATAAAATAGTTATTATTCTGTTCTCAGAATGGACCTAATAAACACCACCTATAAATAAATTTACTGGTAAATTTTATTGGAAAAATCAAGACCTTTCGTGACATTACTTATGATAATTCTAAACGTACAATAACATGGTGAATGAAACAAATTATACCAGTCACGAACTCGAAATCTCTGCGTTACCAGTTTGGAATTCTAGCGTTGAGTTAGCACAGCTATTTCGCAGAAGTCGGAAGAAGATTATTTTCGTGTTAATTAAAGAGACAGCGGATCTCAATTTTCCCAGCCCATAAATTCGTATCCTTTGAACGTTGTATAATTTGGCTTAGCCATTGTACGTGTTACATAATTAAATTTCATTTGAAATATAATTATCAATATATATATATATATATATATATATATATATGCAAGGTGTTTCATCTAACTTTTGATCACTTTTATTTTATTTTATTGGGTTATTTTACGACACTGTATTAACATCTTAGGTTATTTAGCGTCTGAATGAAGTGAAGGTGATAATGCCAGTCCGGGATCCAGCACAAAAAGTTACCTAGCATTTGTTCGTATTGGGTTGAGGGAAAACCCCGGAAAAACCTCAACCAGGTAACTTGCCCCGACCGGTAATCGAACCCGGGCCACCTGATTTCGCAGCCTGACGCGCTGACCGTTACTCCACAGGTGTGGACAACTTTTGATTACAAATATTTTCGAAACGAAATAAAATATGGAGAACTTACTTGCACAGAAATGTACCTATGTTAGGGATTCACAAAATGAGAGGATATACTGTAACACAATCGAGCAAATTCAGGAAACATTATTTTCAACACAAAATATATTCTTTTAAATGGAGCATGGATGATTTTTGTAGCGAAATGGAAAGTAGATAAAATTATGGATAACAGAATTGGTTTCACTTTACTGGGTCAAATACTTTCAGAGATAATTCACGGAGGAAATGGAACTGGAAACTCGTCTGTCAATGTTGTTCCAGTATGATGGTAGCTCCATAAACTTCGCACATACGAGCAGAGGGATAGTTAAGGAAAAGTTTCCAAATCGGTGGATAGAACGGGATGGTCTTGTGAGATGACCGGCTCGGTCCCCCGACATGACATCATTAGACTTCTTTCTCTGGGGCGCGATGAAAGATAGAGTGTATCAGGATGCGCCAACAACAATAGAGAATATGCAACAGCGTATTATTGAGACGTGTGCGAAAGTACCTGGGGAAACACTGGGTTCTGTGCAACGCTCTCCTTAACTGTCTCCACGAGGACGTTGATGCAAATGGTGATCAGTTTGTACGTCTGCTTAAGTAACAAAGTTTCATTTTTCAGCGCACTTTCTGTGCTGGATGTAATTTACAAGAATGAACTTGTTTTAACATCAGGTCACTAGTATTTAGTTTTAAAAGGTGAAACCAATTCTGCTATCCATAATCTTACCTGTACTGTACATGCACGTTCCATAAGTATGTTCCCCATATTTTGTTTCGTTTCGAAAATATTTGGAGTCGCAAAGTTAGAAGAAACATCTGTATACATATTATTAATCTCCTAGTAAAATAGATTAGATATTTAATCTGGAACAATTTAGTGATATTTTTTTAATTTGCTGGATTGTGTATATCCTCTCATTTTGTCAGTCTCTGACATGGCTACGTTCCTTTGCAAGTAGGTTCTCCATATTTTATTCCATTTCGAAAATATTTTGGTTCGCAAAGTTAAATGAAACACTCTGTGTGTGTGTGTGTGTGTGTGTGTGTGTATATATATAGCCTATATATATATATATATATATATATATATATATATATACAGAGTACCTGGCAGGTCTTCGGGCAGTAACCTCTGTCGACGTTGCGACAGGGAGGTTGAAACCATTGCCCATGTCCTGGGGGCCTGTCCACACGGTGAACTTCTATGAAATACGCGGCATCATACAGTAAGATCTATAATAGCAACTGCCTTAAGGAACAAAGGTTATTCAGTATATGAAGAAGTACACGGAATATCCAGTGAGGGCAGTAATCGAAGAATTGACATCATTGCATTTAAACCTCCCTCTCTTGACCCTACTGTGAGATTCGAATCGCACGAACACCAGCCAGAAGAAATACACGAGGAAAAAAAGAATATATATGAACCTTCCATCAGTTTTTATAAGGACAAATACCATCTGGAATCCATCGTCATTACGGGACTAATGATAGGAGCCTGTGGGACCATACCCCGGTTCCTAGTCGACTTCTGTAAATCTTTTGGCCTGCATAAAAGTATTTTAAGAGATCTAACAATTGCAGCACTCAAAGGCTCAATAGCTATTTTCAGGCATCATACATATGGACCATGACTAATTCGCATATCCTTGACGTTACTTCGTTTAACATCATGTGTTTCAATATAATTCAAATTGTTTATTTTTCACTGTAACAACAATTTATCACTAAGCCTCAAGGCTTTTACTCTATTGTATCATGGTACTCTTTGTCGATGGCAACCTGTAGTGGTTACAGGAAGAAATTAAATTAAATTAAATTTATAATTAATCTCGTAATTAAATACTAGATAGGATGTTTAATCCGTTTAGTGCATTTATCCAATGGGAACTCATAGAATCTCTGGATTCCGCCACTAATTGCATCTTATTCTCTCTCAACTTCTTCTATTCCTTTTATGTTCAGGTTACCATGGATATCCGTTTTGTTTCAGTCTTTTTATACGAGTATTTCTCCTTTATTCTGCTAGAGGTCAGGGACACGAGTCTGCGCACTCGTGCGTAAGTGTCATTACAGATCACTGCGCACACATCTGCGCATAGACGAGACTTATGAGTGGTTTTGTCATCCATGAAAGATTATTCAGCGTCTGACTGGCCTGCTTGAATAAGTACCTAAACGAGATGGATAAAAGTCCTAAAAAGCGAGATAACCATAGTCGGAAATGTAATGAAGTTTGGGACTTGATTTCTATGACGAGAGTAAGCCTATCGTGATTTTCTTCAAAGTCCTATACATTATAACTCATTGTATCAATATGGATATCAGATCTGAAGTTTTTTTAGTTGGTTATTTAACGACGCTGTATCAACTATGGACTAGAGTATTTAGAGTCGAAGGAATTGGTGATAGCAAGATGGTATTTGGCGAGATAAGATCGAGGATTGGCCATAGATTACCGTACCTGACATTCGCCTTACAATTGGGGAAAATCTCGGAAAAAACAAACGAAGCGGGAATCGAACTAACGCCAGAACGCAACTCCAGATCGGCAGGCAAGTGCCTCAGCCGACCAGCCGACTACGCTACGCCGGTGGCTTAGGCTGAAGTTTCCAAATTCGATCTCATCCGAAGGTGTTCGATTGCAATGGCGACAAAATTTTCTCCAAAATGTCTCAAGCAGGGGCTTAGCCTATATCATAAGTAGTTATGTAAAAGAAATCTCATAGCTAGAAAGAGGCACAAGTTAAGATTATTGCGTTTTTCTTTCACATTAAATTGCAAAGTAAGACTGCAGATCCGATCATGATGATAAAGTCCTCTTTTATTTCAAACATTGCAAACATAAGGTTGCGGTCCGTGCTTCGATACCCCGAGTAGCGGAAAGGAATGACGTTGTGATGATGTCCGACGCCAGGTGCCGACTTGCGCTCATGCTCGTGCCGACAGAGAAAGGGCGGAGTAGCTAAGCGTTCGTTTAACCGTAGGCAAAATCGCCTTTGAAAGTTGTTTGCCCTATTATTTCACGAGTTTATGTAACTTTTAGTTTTTGATAACCAAAAATATTGCTTCTTCGTGTGGTCGAAGAATTAGGCGCGGTCGTGACCGTGTTGTCTACGTCAAAGAAGGCCACAGTGTTTCCGTCTGGAGCGGAAGGAATAATGTTGAATTTAATTCACTCACTCTGTTACCGCTTTACGTACAATTATTGTGATTCACGTCACAGAGAAGGTGCAAATGACAGAATGAAGCGTGAAACGTCGCCACGAACTGCAGAGCTGAGATGCAAATAGCGTAGAAACGCAAATTTTTAAAACGCACAATTCTTTTTATTCTTAGCATGTGCTGAATCGACGGCCATAATAGACGAATAAGACCAAGAAGAACAGGAATACTATTTTTAAATTAAAATGTTGTACAGTCTCATTATCAAAACTGTTTTGGGCATCCGTGGCTACAGAAGGTAGACTTATGTGTTTATGGTATGTACAGGTTTATGAGTACTGTATTGGGCACGGTCTGTGGAATATTTAGCACAAATGCTTACTTTGCGTTGGCGAGATAGTACATGTGGGAAGATTGAATAATATAGTCTAGAACAGGGTTTTTCAACCTATGGTACGCGTAGTAGTACACACATCTCTGGTAGAAAAAAAACGATAAAATAAAGAAGCAAATATAATAATAAATAATATTTAAAAATAATGGAAAATTTACTAAGTTTTCCTTATTAATTTGCATAAAGACTAAATATGAGTGAATTAAATAGTGAGTCACACCTACGATTATGATTAACCAAAATCGAACCCTGCATTAGCAAAATGTGTTGAGTCCGCCAGTCATTAAAATCAGCAATTGTTAAAAAATAACTTAGTTACTATATTTATAAAATGTTTGCACTAAAACCTAATAGTTGATAGCAACACTTAATATTTTCCAATTTTGTTACCTTTAACTAAGAATTCCATTTGTTACTCCATATTAAATTATGATTTTATTTTGTTAATAATTTAATTATGAAAATTACATGGGCCATTCGAAAATTAGTGGCAACACTTTAATTAAGAAAAATACTTATTTATTCATAATTGAGGGGCTTAGAACAAAACGCAGGTAAGTGACATAAACCTAGTTTTCAGGAAATTACAGTTAAAGTTCTACATGGAATGAAATATTATACACTAGTTTGGTGAAATGATGCCCATATAGCAGCACAGCACAGTGTGATCACTTACCTGATTTTATCCCAAAGAAACATCCTTTTGGGCTATCACAACACGCACTTACCTAATTTTTTTTAATAATGTCACTTACCTGCTTTTTGTTCTAAGCCCCTCAATTGACATACATACATATAGTACTTAAAAGTAATCTCCTCCAGTATCACGTATCCGTCACTACTCTGGAATGCGACGATTGTCATCCACAGCGTCACTTTGCTCTAAGCTTATAATTGACTGCTCTACAGCTGTTATAATGGCCTGTCTATTTCTAAACCGTACCCCTCTCAGTGATTCTTTCATCTCAGGAAAAAAAGGTCGTCGTAGTATCAGTGACTCACCTGGTGAATACGGAGGACGCTCTAGAATTACCCAGTTCCACTTGTGAAGTAAATTAACCACTTGGGCAGCCACGTGACAACGAGCACCATCATGAAGCACAATGGGATAGCTATTCAAGAGGTTTTGGCGATTCTTGCGCATTGCTGGTCGTATATGGTGTTCCGAAAATTTACTGTAATATGCAACATCCACGAGCATTCGAATTGAATAGAATAAGTTATTAATACACCTTCATAATCATAAACAACAATTTACTGTTCACCATTACCACAGCATGAAGAAGTACGATATCTTGGACTCATCTTAGACAGTCGCTTGACCTGGAATAAACATCTCACTTACACCCTCCAGAGATTAAGATACAGACTTCATCGATTGAAAGCAATACTTTCCAGCTCTTATCTTTCCCTTTCCAACAAAAGGTTAATATATGTAATGCTTCTCAAACCTATTTGGCTCTATGGATGTTCATTATAGGGATCGGCTTCTATAAGCCAAATCAAGCGTATTCAAACATTCCAAAATCGGGCACTAAGGATAATCACTGGAGCACCATGGTACATAAGAAATGAAACACTTCATTCAGATCCAGACCTAGCCAAAATAGAGACTGTACTTCATTCTTCCTACACACGCTTATTTGCAACATTGTCAACACATTCTGACAACTTAACGAACCATATCCCTCGGAACCTACGTCGGCCTGATCGTCGCCTCAAGAGGAAACGTCACACTGATTTGTTGATGCTTTGAGGAACGTTAATGGACGTCACCCTCTCCACAAGTCTCATATTATTGTAACGTTAATTATTTAAGCACAATTGATAGTGCTAATGTACAAAAATTGTCAAATAAATTAAAAAAAAAAACAACAATGAGCGGGTCCTGTCCTTGTCTACATTTTTTGACCCTAGAGCGTTGAAGATAACAGTCTTATTGTTACAGTGACTGCATATAGAGTATAAATGAGATTATTACTTTATAACTTACAAATAAAACATTGTCACATATACCCATTTTACATTAATCACCGCCACAGGCGAGCTGAATACTAGCATTATTGCAACTAATTTTCGTATAATCTATGTATTATTTCATTTTATATTTTAAATGTAGTCCATGCTCTAATTTTATTTCCTAAATAGCTTGACAATGATTATAATAAAATTATTTTCTATGCTATTTCTAAATTATAAGTTACAGTTTTATTTAATGGAATAATTTCATTGTGAAAATTATTTGAATTTGTATTTTTAAATGTGTGCTCTAATTTTACTTGACAGTGTTTATAACTACTATATCTGGTATATTAGACGAGGTAAAACCTGTCCTGTGACCTTTCATGCACCTTGTCTATATCACCAGTGGGTATGGAGAGGGAATATAAGTTTTTAGTTTGAGCTGAACTTCCGTATCTAGATTCGTGTACTATTAACGACCATCACTCCTCACACGCCAAACTCTTTTTCTTATCTCCCAACTCAGGGATACAGAACTGGCGAGAGAGGAGTGGCAAGCATGAAAGCGTTGGTTTCCCGTCCACAGTCCACCGGCATTCAATGACGTGTCTGTGGCTCGTAACAAGTCAATGACGCGGGGATGAGAGGAAAGGGTGAATGACATCCGATGAGTGACGTAACGACACAATTGCCGCCCAGTTCTCCAAGCCTGGTCTAACCTTCTTCTTCTCGCGCAACTCACATGTCAGGTCTCGTCTCGCCTCCTGTACTAGGCTATATTTCTAAATAACATCCATTTCTATTTATATTTTTTTTTACATTTCTCGTATTAAAACCAACAAATCGAAACATTGTGCTAACATAAGAACTGTGTTCCAGAATCATAATTAATTATCTTATTCTATAAATATTAATATTTAAAAATCGTAGTCTTTGCTCTTACTTGGAAATAAAAAAATAAATGTGAACTATGCTGTAATGGTACGCCAACCTAAATCGTTGAGAACCCCAGCCAATACAGGATGGAGTTGGAGCATCTTTACAGACTTTCCATGTCTGGCAGTCAAGTGGAACTTGTAAAGAACAAAGCAAACACTGTGTTTACATTGGTTTTCTTAGAGTACTATCTCTACTTCCACCGCCATTCCAGCATTTCTCTATTCGCTATCATCAATAAAACAAAATAGATTAGCAAAGACCACTGCGATATGCCCACAGAACTGTTGATCGACGGAAATCATTACTACTCGTATAATATGCTATTTCAGAGTTGCAAAGATCCATTTTTTATTTTAAACAATTATGTAGTCTACATTAAAACTAATACTAACGTTCATTAGAAATTAGCGTTCATAAGAAATACTTATGTCCTTGATTTAATTGGCTGGTTGACATTTGACGTACAACAGTTCAAGGACAAAGAATTCTAGGAAGTTTAGAGGTGAGATTAGTGTGCAGGCTTGCAAATATAAGCGTGAATTCTATAAACTTATATTACGTGTAACCGATATCATGCGTATTGACGTCAATAGTCGTTAATATAGATTGATATTTTTCATAGTTTTCTTTAATTTCTTCTTTTTATTGAGATAATCATTGCTACTAAGATATCTTACCGATTTATCCATCGCAATGGAGACATGGTATCGTGCTAGGTTGTCTCAAGCTATGTTCAAATAATTGTCTTGGAAACAGTCCACTACGATAAGCGGTATTTACTTCAGAAACACTCCAGTTTCTGGCACTTCAAATTTAGTCAACACTAATCAATATTCTTCCGTCACATCCTACTTTTTTCATAGGATCTCTCTCCTCTATTTGAAGTGAAATATTCAAAGGTTAAACGATAATGTAATACAATTATTAAATAATAAAAGCTATCCAGAGTAGATGACAAAATTCTGTGGTAATATTGCATTCATTTACTGAAAGAATCAGTGGCGAAGCTCTTAAGAGGCTTTTGAGGCTTAGCCTACCCAAAAAATTTGAGTTATGCCTAGTAAAAGTAGACCTAGCTATAAGTTTGTAATAACGATGCATCGTAACACTTCGTTTCACTCCGATCCTTCCATATATTAAGTTCACTGTTGGCAGCCATTCCAGGATGGAGAGTTCGTTGCGAGGCTTGTGGCAAAAGCCTCTAAAGGTACGCTACAACTTGAATCGCAAACTTGGGACAAGACCGGGGAGGGAGTATCGATTCGCTACATCTCGTTACGAAACGCGGCTAGCTTCAACGTTACATAATACATTGCGCTATATTGGTGTTGAATGCACTGCGTTGTTGAATGTTGGTTTAATAAAAAATGCATGCGTGCGTGTATTACATATTAATTTTGTGTAAAGTGGCTCTTACTGTGAGAACATTGATCGCCATTATTTAGAATTAAAAGAGAGATCGTTTTCAATTTCGACTTATGAAATAAAATGTACTGACAAAGACAGGAGATCGACACTACATTTACATATCAAAATAGCGGATGGAGGAATTCAAAATGGAAATTTTCAATTGTTATGGTGTAAGAAATATTCTTGGCTAACAGGGCGCTCTGAGACAAATAAGTTATATTGTTATACTGTATTCTATTTCGGGGTGAAAATGAGTGGTCATCATCTTCTTGTGAGTCTGTGTCACAACAAGTTTTTGTAGAAAAGCCGAGAAACATATGTTCTATAAAAATATATAAAGTAAGCAGATTTTTTCAGCCTATCCAGTATTTACACCTTAGCTTCGCAACTGCAAAGAATGACACTTGCGATTGTTTTTGTGTACAGAATGCTGCAATTATATTAAAAAAGGTTTCGATGCTGCCATAAATTAATTATTATTTCTATCTTTATAGCTTTAATAATTATGATGTATTTATTTAGAGATTTCGGACTTCCTCGAATTTGTATTTTTGAAACTTGCAGTGATGGGAACACAGTAACAGGATTTCCTTTACTTCTGTCATCCAAACGTTTTTCAAGAAAATGAGTGTATTTTAATTAGTGGCGTTTCCTGGTTCAAGATCTATCCTAAATTTGCTGTTGGAACACGTTTCTATGCTTTAATCTAGTGAGTTAATTATTTTATTGTGAGAATGGACTGTCATTATTCTCATATGCCTGATTGTCTCTTAATCAACCCACGACTGATGAGGAGGGCGTATCTTTTTGCTATTCTACAGCCCGGTTTGATCAATAAATGTAGAAAATGCAGTAACACGTTATTTGTTAAAACATGCTAAAATTTTTACAATTGTTTTAACATTCTTTCGTGCATTTCGGTTCTACCGACAATTTTCAGATGAATGATAACTAACATTTTGTTAATTCTTGCAAAAATATTCTCTATTACGACCTCTTTGGAAATTATTACTTGTTATTGAAAATGAACCGCGAACTGAGAATGTGAAAAGTCTTTGTCGGTTGAATTTGTAACCAAATGCAAGAACATAGATGACCTTAACTTAAACAGTTTAAGAAATTGTTAAAGTTAGCAAGTGTTCACTAAACAATTTTATGCTCGACCATGCCGAAATGTAGTAATTATACACCTGGTAGCAGTCCTTTAATGCCTGTCATTAAAGTACACCTATTCATTAAAGTTCAGGTTTTCTATTATTCTCGGATATGCAATCTAAAGACAACGAGGGAAACGTCACGGAGACTGGAAATCCAATACTGTCGCAGGAGGTTATGTTCTGTTACTATAATAATTAGCGTTAATTGTAAATAATATTCAAATAAATTCAATTTGTCATCTATTTTTTCAATTCTAAATCAATTTCCAGGTTATATCAAAATTAGTTCATGTTATTCTCTAGATTACATCAAGGTCAATGACATTATTGTTCCTCGGAAAAAATCAATACTTTTGCGTCTGCGCACATCTCACAATTTACGAGCTATACACAAGGTCACTTCCGATCTTCAGTTAGATACGAATAAAATGAATACTTCTGAATAATTTCAAGTTAGAAATATGATCGATCATAAAAAGTCGTATGAAACTTGCCTATAATGGTAATTAAGACGCTCGCTTGCGCTCGTTTCATAAACATACTCGCGTGTTAATTACTATCATTATAGGCTCGTTGCATAATGTACTTTTATGTGTTTAATTTACTGTTAAATCTCAATAAAAATTTGTTAAGCTTTATTAACGTTGGTGAAAACTGCGCCGTTCAGAAATTACTCACGGAGGGGCCTATTGATAACATAATGCAAAGGATACTGAAATACTAGAAGAAAACATTCCGTAGACGCATTGTTACCTACAAATTTGACGGGAGCTCCTAGGGTGACCAACTGCGAAGTTGAAAAAAGAGTGACAGAAAAGCTAAAAACCAGGGACATTGAGCGGTTTTGAGGAACACAGTATTTTTATAAAATATTTTTCTTAATAAATTTATGCATCTTGCTGATCCTAACACACGCTACACAAAAACTATTTTTAGTTGAACATGCCTTAAATGTGCAGTTACAAAGTCATGTTCGCAGATTCAAATAGATATGAACCAATACAGCTGGGCTGATCCTGTATAGAGCTAGAAACTGCCGCTTTCTTAAACAAAAACACATGCTAGCTCTACAATCACTAAATTAAAACATAATCTATCATATATCCATATTTTAGAATATTTAAATTGAACAATACTGATAAGTGTACTTTTAGAAGAAGAATATAGAACTGAACAAGTTTATCAACATGTGAAAGCGAAAGTGATTCTTACAACTGTGTGCTAGGGGGTAGCAATTTCATCCCAATATCTGAAATTGAAATGTAAGCAGTGCTCACAAAAATGAGGGAATAATGAATTCTGTACAGAAAAAGCGGGACAGTTGGTCACTCTAATGAGCTACTGAGAATCGAATTTCGAATTCTGCCTGTTGTTAAATGAAGTCAATTAGCCAATTAATAATTTTCGCTTTCTTTTGCCTCTTTCTTTTTGACAGCAACCATTTGAATGTTCGTAACTAACTTGAAAAGCCTAGAACTTGGACGGAATATCCATGGCATGGAGTCGTGACACCAGGCTTCCACCTGAGACAACATAGGTTAACACACTGACAATGGACAAGCAAATATCCTAACTGGGTTTAGAATTCATGACCGTAGCTTCCACACGACGTCGAAACTGCGCCCATTAGTAGTAGTGTACATCGCGGCCAGATTTCAATACTGTAGGTAGCAGAATGTGTTGTGTAAATCCTGCAATCCAGCTGCAGTCAGTAACTTCCTATGTCATTCTCCCAAGGAAGTGAGTGGACACGAACAACATTTCTCTTGGCTTGTTTGTAGGCCTAATATTTCAATATTTTATTCCTTGGAGCTTTTTTTTTTCCTCCATTGGTAGAGCAACTGTAAAGATGTACTGCATGCAGACAAATGATTTTTGAGTCTCTCGGGCTGCTATTAAAAGCAGGGTGATGACCACACTTAGTACTTTAAACTAGATCTACTAATTTTTATATACCATAGCTTTATTATCATCAAATAATCTAGTACATTTTTTACTTGATTTTCTTAGTCAGTATTAATTTCAAATTTAAACCGTGATATGCTGAAAGTTACAGTTTTCGTCTCGCTGTCTTCTCTCTCTCTCTCTCTTCTCTTTCTTCCCTCTCCTAGCCCTCCCCATTCTCATCCTACCCATTTCTAACTCTTTTACCGTCTTTATCTTCTATTCCCTTCTCCCACTCTCACATATGCCGTGGGTGAAAACAACAATAATTTTGTTTTAATTAGGACACATCCTTCCACTATTTAAGTTACAATAGTGACTTCTGTTTTGTGACTGTTGTAGAACAAAAGCAAAAAGAAACATGAATAAATGAATTTTTATCCACACCCGTAACGTAATAGTGTCTTATACCATTCATTTTAAGTGTGATAAAAAGTTCATTACGACTCATTTTTCTTATCCCACTCGTTTCCAGGAATGAATTATAGCATCAAGTATATTTTAAAATTTATTGAAACTAAGTATAACATAATATTTTAACCTAAACATCTTATCTACTTAATGTAGATATTAATAACACTATATTTACTTTCAGAATCACTCATCTTAAAACTTACAAATTACAAATTTGCAGTAAAAACAAACTTTTGTTTATAGTAACATTGTGGTTGTGATGGACTTAGCGCACAGTACATTATTTCATCTGCTTCCTAGTACTTAGCTTCAATTTTCTTCTTCCCCCCTAAAAAAACACTTTTTAACGTTAAATTATTTTTGCTTATTTTCTATTTTTGAACGGTTGTAGATAAAATATTATACAATAGCTTAAATGTGTGATAACGCCCTATGAATATACTCCTGTGGTTACACGACTCGTGGTACGCACTCGTCGTGCAAGCTTTCACACTCGTATATTAATAATGCTCTTATCCCACTTGTATCGTAATAGTTATTATGCAACTAGTGGGATATGAGCATTATTACCGCTCGAATGTGTTTTGCAAGAACGAGGCGTAAGCCGAGTTCTGCAATTACATTGGAGCGGTAATTATGCTCATTCTACTAGTTGCATACAGTATTTTATCCGCATTTATTTAATAATGCGTTTAATGCGTTCATGATGCGATCGTTGACTGAATGCAATATGTAAATGATTAGTGCGGTAATGAATGCCATTATCGCACTCAATGCGGTAATCATTTACATATCGCTCTCAGTGCGGTAATGAATGCTATGACCATGGTGATATGACGATGGATAAGTGTCCATTATCAAACCAACGCGGATCTATATCTATTATCACCTAATTCGCTGAACTGCTATAGTAGGTGACTTTTGACTTAGATTTTCATATGAAATTTATATTATGTATTAATTATATATTTATTTGCCATCTTTATTTATTTTTAAAGAAGTAATTACTGTGTTTAATTATATAATAATGTCATGAAATTAGATTGAAAACAGGAAGAAAACAATATAGTACTTTTTGTCCTAATCTAGTATTTTTTCTTTATGAAGTTAGTACCAAATGGTCTACTTGTGTTTGATGATCTTCCTGATTAGAAGACTGCCACAGATGACATGGCAGCGATACAAAAAGGGCTGTGCTTAAGTCTTCATATGGAAAAAAAAATTAACAGATAACTTAACCTAAAAAACGAGAATATAATATGCCTAACTAATAAATTTAATCTTAATTATTGAAAACTTCGTACAAAGTATATGAAGAAATCGATTGTAGATCAGTTAGGAAGATAAATATATTATGAGCAAACGTGGAATAAGACCGGCGGGAGAAATGGAAGGTCTCATTCAAAGCTTCCCTCACGGGCAAATTGCGTACCACTGACATGCAATTTTCTTGTTAGACCAATGTGAGATCGAACACGGAGATAGTTGATTAATTGCACAAGAGATTAAACCAACTCTTTATTTTCTCATTTCAGGGACGTAAACGATAGTCTGTGCGCCGCGAGTTGAGAACTACTGTTTGAAGTTCACGTTCGTCGGATGCGCTTGCATCACAATGAAGCAATGTTGCCATGGTCACGGTTTAATACGGCGAGCACGCGCCGATGAGTCGGGCGGGTGTTACGATGAACGTGAAACGTGTGAATGGAGTCTGAACGGTGAAAGTGGAATCGAGAGTGAAACTGCTAACGTTGATGTAACGCGTCATTTGCATACGCTGACGCTTCAGATGGAATCAGAGTTCCGTTCGGAGAATTCGTTTATTGGTGGAAACCGGAACTCGTGTGAATTTTAAAACTCAAGAATGCATCGGCATAAGTATTCAAAGCATATCTCCTGAGTCAATGTATTGCACGGACGGCATTTTCCGTTGTATAATATCACCGAAAGCAATGCAGTGCACTGCTTAGCTTAGAGCATTTCCTGAATTGATGCACTTTCATAAAAAAAAAAAAACTGTAACGATGTTTGAGAATTAGTGACATAATTAGGTACAAAAATTTAAGGACTTTAGGAATGTAATTATTGTTTTTGTATTTCGTTCATATTTTGTTTTCTTTGTAATAATAATGTATTTATTTAAGTTTTTGTCTTTAAAATATTTTTATTATGCCTACCGCTACGGTAGCGATATTTTTCTTTACACTGAATGACTATTTTTGTAATAATGAATGAAGCACACAGTTTCTTCTTGCAGACGAAGTTCTGTCCTTTGATTATGCACAATAACCGTGACCTTGTCCCAAATTTAGTATGAATACTTGTTTTTCGAAATGCCGTTCTAGAGGACGTGCTTCTGTTTAAACTGTCATACCGTGTTTGAAGAGGAATACTAACCAGGCTTCATATAATGACTCTGAAAATGAAACCACACTATATAAGCTTTCAATTAAAATAGTTTTGCTTGGCTTGGCTTTTCGAGTGCCGGGATGGATCTATGCGCCTAGACACTTCTGGCCCATTGTGCACCCTGTTTATGCAACGATTGTTATGTAATCTGCATCGGACACCCGTACTATCCTAGATCATGTATGTAACAGATAGGTCATCGCTATGTTAAAATCGTTTGTACTTTGAAGAGAACAACCGCCAGATCGCCACCCGTCCGCCGTAAACGAACACGAGATGGCAGTACAGTCGCTAATGCAATTCAAACGGGAATTATGACGTGACTCCTTATGTAACAAATAGATGGCAGCGTAGTAAACCTGGCAAAAGTTGTTAACTTCAAAACCTATAAGGCCGACATATCTGGCGTATATATGATCTAAGGTACTAATCTTCACCTCAGTCTGTTTTTAACTGTTACAGATGACAGATGAAAGTAGAAGGGGGTACAGAGTATTGGTAGGATAAAAAGGGAATCGAGTGTAAATCTGAAAAAATCCTCTGCTTTGTCCACCACAAATTCTACCACGACTAAGCCGCATGGATGAAATATTAGCCAAAGTCATGACTTTTAATTATATTAACATAGAAATACATAACTTACATTAGTTTTACTAATTGTATATGACCACGAATTAAATGTGCCATATGCTTAGTGTTATAATTGGGATTTATTTCTACCATCATCAGTTTCAAAATAAAATTATTATCAAAAGCGCAGGGAAACCATTGAATTGTGAAGAAATGTTGCTATTTTATTTAAACTCGGACCATTCTGATAACGAAAGTAAACAATTATTTTTGCATAATATGCGACCCAGGACTGCATGGAATATTATTTTTGGGTCTAACACACGAGAGAGAATTGTATTGTGAATATATACATATACATACTGAAGTCTGATTAGTGTAATATGTAGCTAATCGGCGATGTATGCCATGTAGAAAAGGAACTGACACCGTAGCCCATTTTCTCATGGCCTAGTTGCCTTATAAGTGGTGCCATGTTGGTATCACTTGTGAGGCTCAGACTTGTCTTCGGACAGTTGACTAAACAACAACATTACATATATATATATATATATATATATATATATATATATATATATATATATATATACATATACACACACAATGTGAACCGTAAATAATACCTTTAATTTCAGGAGGTTATTATTTGAGATATTTCAAACAAAAAAATTTAATACAATTTTACCGATTTTTACTTCCTTCATGAGATAAAAATTGTTTTTACGAAATATTTTGGGAAAGGCTTAATTCCTAATATGCTCAGTTAATTTAAGATAGCAATGTATTATGATAGTAAATAATAGAAAGAATCTTTGTTTTATCCTTTAAACGTGCAAAAATTTGAATTGAATATGTGTAACTTTTCGTTCTGAAAAGTAATTTTAAAATTGTACATTTGTTCGGATCAAATTTCTGCATATTTAAAGGACAAAACTAAAATTCTTTCAACCATTTATTCTCATAATACAATGGTTTCCTAAATTTACTGAGCATATTGTGAATTAAATCAGTGGTTTTCCCAAAAGACGCTATGAAATGTTTCACATAAATTTTTTTATCTCGGAAAGGAAGAAAATACGAGCAGAATTGTATTAAACTTTTTTTTTTATATTTCAAATAATAACCCACTGAAATGAATGACATTACTTACGGTTCACTCTGTATAATATTCACTCCATCTTCAGAATAAAAAGTGACAGGCAATTTTTAAATCCTGTCGATTACGTCAGGCTATCTCTCCCATTTTTACAATACTCCTCTCGTATGAGATTGACTTATCCTATGATTTCTTTTATTTTTAACGATAGCCTCTACTCCCTTTGTACGATATGGACTCGTCCAATACTTTAGGTTAGCATTGTAAGAAGTCTTGGATCATAATTAATGTAGGATTAGTAACTATATTTACGTATTGATCAGTACAGGAATTATGGTCATGTTAGGAGGACATTCTATTTTTCATAATTTGCTTAAAGCCGTCAGCTGAATCACGCTGTAAATAGATTTGTATGTTCTTCTTCTGGCAAAAGGTCGAGGTCAATGTAAGATCGGCACATCATCATTAGCTGCGTTGTTAATGCTTGGCCTTTCTACGTCGTTTTGAATGAAGAGAGTGATGGAACAGATTCGAAAGGACTGTTGGACTCTTTCTTCATTATTCTCCATCGTTCCTAAGTGAAACATAGGAGCAAAGTCAAAGTCGTACTAAAATCGTTTATTTCGGAACAGTAAGGGTTATGATCAACTTCTTATGTTCCGTGATGCCCATTCCTTACTTCTGTTATTTCTCCCATTCAATTCCGTGCATCTTCATTACATGTTTGTCTTGGAACCCCCTTGCTGGTTTTAGTTCGTCTGCTTACATTCCTCACTTACTGTTCTCAGTTAACAACCGGTCAAGTATAATAATTAGTCATTTATAACAGACCCAACAAGTTATATACCCATCTCAATCTCAATTTTTTTTTTTTTTTTTTTTTTTTTTTTTTTTTTTTTTTTTTTTTTTTTTTTTAACCTGAAGACGAAGTGTATTTAACATTTGAAATGTCGATTTATTTCACATATTTCCTACCAGCAAAGGACTTTTCAAGAAGTTATGCTACAAGAGGTATACTGAAGATATTTCTCATGCTGTGTACTGAAGTGGATGAAATACGGGTTTTATGACATCTGTGTGCTTTGCACTTAAACTGTGCAAGGCTTCTATAATAAAATTATTAAATTAGTGCCTTCTCATAATTAATTAGGTCTATACTCTTGTTTACGGAACAGGAATAAGTTAGGAATGAATTGCTGCATTTCCATTACTGTCTCAGTTTTGGAGATTGAAAAGGTACACGGGTGTTCAGAATGGCGATAATATACACTTTGTAATCGAGAACTCGATATCGCCTTCGGCCTCTGGGTTAGAATTTTAACTAGACTAATCTAAATCATGGAATATTCTGAGTCACCTAATGTGAAATAGAAGTTACAGAAGCATATTTATTACAAATTATAGCCAATAACAATTGAATATCAAGTAATAATAATTAGGCCTGCTATACAATGCATAGTTATGATGTAAAGCCAACTAACTCCATTGCAGGCCAAATCGGCCCACAGAGTGACGGAATGGTAAGGTCTCTCTTGTACAGACAACGGCATAAATGGCGATGGGATGTCAGTCCTGTGTGCTGTCGCCTTTACCCTCAAGGAAATGCTCCTGGTAGGCTACTCATTTATGTTAGAGGCTAATTAAATTCTAGGGAGCCATTGGGGTAGCTCAGTTGGCTGAGGCGCCTGCCGATTCGGAGTTGCGCTCGGGCTTGGATTCGATTCCCACTTGGGCTGTACCTGGTTGGTTTTTTCAGAGGTTTTCGTCAGCAGTAAGGCAAATCAGATAATCTATGGCGAATCTTCGGCCTTATCTCACCAAATACCATTTCACTATCATCAATCACATCGACGCTAAATAACATAGTAGTTAATACAGCACCGTTAAATAACCAAGTAAAAAAACTCTAGGGTCATAGTATGGCCGGAAGAATTAGATCAATGGAGAAAATCTATTTTTCCGTGGGGAATCGAACCCTCAACTTAGCATTGTTACACCTTAACCGCAACTCTACCGAGCGTCCAGGAATATTTATAAAACCATAATTAAAATAAAAACTGAAATAAATAAATAAATAAATAATTAAATAAATAAATAAATAAATAAATAAATAAATAAATAAATAAATAAATAAATAAATAAATAAATAAATAAATAAATAAATAAATAAATAAATAAATAAATAAATGAAAGGACGGACGGACACACGGTTAGACAGGCAGGTAGACAGGCAGACAGAGAGACAAAATACCATGCAGAGATGTTAAGATCGTTTTCATGTGTAAGACATTTCGATCGGCCTTGAACAAAAGAGAATATATAGATCTTTATTTTGTGATTCACGGTATCCTAATAAAAGTATGTCACAACTAGTTTAACTGGGCAACATTATCTGCGTATTTTCCAGTAGCAAGATAAGAATTATTATTTCGCAATGGAATATTACAGATAGAAAATACGGAATAAATATCTTACACTCCTTGTGGCAGTAGGAAAATAGTTGGCTAAGTGCGTATCAAACGTAGCTATTAGGATCCTGTTTTAGAGGTAGATCACAATCGCTGCTATTTACAGGGCAATAAACAAGCAGAATGTTGTAACTTTGAAACTGGGAACGTAATCGTGAATGCTGAAGTATGTTGAGTAGCTGTGTTCGTGCGTGTCAAAATAGCCTTTATATTCAAGGGAAATTTTATTGAGTTCATTTGATACTGATTCTTTGTAGTGACTGTTACACTTTTATTACGTCATACTACTTTTGACCAATAAAACGGTACGGAACGACGTGTTTCAACCAATCCTGGCTGCTTATCCTACAACATTCATCACCTCCCTAGCATTTATTTGTATTTATCTCCTCCCTAGGATTTGTTTCTTTGTTTGCCAACATTGTACTTTCAATAATTGTACCTTTTAAAATGATTCATGTTTATTTAATAATCCTTAATTAAAACTTGTCTATCATTTATCTTGTTTATATTATTTAGGTTATGTTATAGCTTTTGCTGTATAAAATTATGGATAGTCACGTATCAGAGATTAATATATATTTAGGGCTATAATTGAGTGAAATGCAACTGTTTTAATAAAAATGAAACTGAATCAACTAAGGCTTCTTGACTAGAATCGTCCATAGAGTTCGATGAAGATTGTATAGTTGGCACAACTGGTAACAAGAGAACAACTGATTACAACGTACTACTGCTATCTAGCAGAATATTTGTAATGGTGAGATTGTACAATAATACATTTGAAGACAATTTAGTATTTTAGTAAGTCAATTAATATTTTATTGTGTTAGAGCACTTTATTTCTTCTAATCGTGTAATCTAATAAATCCCACTCGAATTTTGATTTTCTCTAAATAAATCACTGTAGGGATTACTGTAGATAAATCAATTTCTTATACGTATGTATAATTCTGTAATAACTCCTTATAGGTAGCATAAATATGAATATTTATAGTTAAACACTTTTATGTAACACAGATTAAATAGTGAAAAAGTATGTGCCATCTTCGTTCACAATAATTTATTTAATTTTTTTAACCTCTGTCAGTGAAAATAAATACTTAAAGACGTTATATAATTTCTATTAGAAATTTATATAATTGTACAAGAAATTACCATACAATTTCAATTCCTTATATACTATAGACCAATATACCTTCCGAGAACTTTTCTTATAGGTAGTCATAATCAGAGTGTTTACTACAGAGCGTCCAATTGAGGTCTCGCCGGGAACGCGACACGAGTCATGCTTGCGTGGCCGGCCTAAGTTACGTCATTAGTCATTTATAGCCTCATAGTCATATAGTTTTCATTAATAGCATACACACAATTATATTTTTATTTAATGATGAGTACAAATCCGCGTTTCCGACTTTATATATATATATATATATATATATATATATATGTGTGTGTGTGTGTGTGTGTGTGTGTGTATGTGTGTGTGTGTGTGTGTGTGTGTGTGTGTGTGTACAATTTTCATTCACACTCAGTAGTTATCTTTCCAAATTTTTATTATTTATGTTCTTATCATCTTTAAATTCGTCTATGTTGTGGGTGATATTCCTGTAGTCCCCACAAATAAGTCACTCACGATAAGGAAAACCATAACCCTCTAGAAATTATCCTGTCATCAGAAACCTCTTATACTAATTCCAAAAAATTCTGGGCACTATGTGCTGTGGTGGAATATTTATGAAAGTACGAATTTGTCTTCTATCGTCTGACAACAAATCAAAAAACGATACGAGCATTTGTATGCGATACCTCTCTGAATTTACAGTATCTTAAGATGTGTAGACATACTGTTCTGCTTGCAATTATAGATTCTATACGACAATTTCTTCATCATGCAACGGAACTTAGTTTGTTAATCAAGGATTATCTCTGCTCCAGTATCTATTGTTCTGTGAAGCAGCTTTACCACATAAATAAAACCATGTCCTATCTGAGCAAATTACTAAACGTCGATTAACAATACCATCAGCAACATTCTGTAAACCCTATTATAGAAATTAATTTGACTTACATTGACATGTGAACGTAGTCATGGTCTGCGAGTCACTGATTATGAAATAAGAATATAAATTATATGCAAGTTATTGTTAATGAAAGTTATATGACTAGAAATACGCGGGAAGTTATAGATCGAAAATGGCGCTACGCATGCATGTTTTATGCGCGTGTTTCCGGCTGAGAGCGGAATGGGACCCTTAGTATAAGTCGATAAAGAATGAGAGGGAAAAATTAAGTAAAGAGAACGTACGTGCAGTGTAATGGACATAAAACATAGGTAACCGAAGTTAGTCATTAGTAGAGTCCTGCATTTGATTAGAGGCTCCAAGCAACCCCCAACAGTGTAGGAATGTACGGAGTAAAGCGCGGTGTATACATTTCAGGTCTGCTGTTCAGCGAAGATGCCAAAACAAAACAAAGCTAGACGTTTGGAGATCAATACTCTAATAGAAGGATTTGGTAAGGAGAACTTCATTAGGAAAGGACAAAATATATTTTATCAGAAAGGAGACATTTTTCATTTGAAACACTTAAAATGTTTACAGTCACTCTTAATGTGTAGAAAGTCGTGAAGCAAGTAGTCAGTGTAAATAATTTTGTTTTTTATTGTGATTTATTGTAATATTGTAATTTCCACCATTTATTTATTCATTTATTTAAGCATTTATTCATTCATTTATTCATTCATCTACTCAGTCATTCGTTGAGTCATTCGTTAATTAATTAATTTATAAAATATGTACCTACATAGACGCTGTCCATTTACACGTTCACGTGTAAAACAAGTCACAATCTGGCATTAGAGACGTTAATACATTGAGACAAAAAACCTACAAACATTTCTAAATGAACAAAAGTTGAAACATCGGAGGCCGAAATATGTTTTATATATTCCAATATTAACTCATTTTTAATTGTGAATATGCAAATTTAAACCGTTTCAATAACTTATATTATTTACTTCTGAACTCATTTTCACTTTGGTAAAATATAGATTTATTCCAAAAAACTCAATTTAAATATTCATAACTCTGTAATTAGGAGAAAAGTAATGAGAATTGGTTTCTACTTTTTGGATGAAAAATATATTGTGAAACAGAAAGGTAGGCCTATCTAGAATTTAGATGCGTTTTACTTATTATGAAAATAATCTTCTTCTGCCCATAAGGTGGCTTTAAATAAATATTTAGTCTGTTATTAAATCCACGTGACAGTATATTTTGTACATGAGTAGCATTCTCATTGTTCAGTGCCTGCCTATAGGAATAAGCAGATGTAAACACACGAAACGGAGCGGGAAGACGAGTCAGAACTGTCCGTTCCAATCGTAGCTATTAGGTTATGATCCATGTACACCTAACTTGTACTCAAAGTAACCAAACGCAGGACTCTAGTCATTAGTAACCTACGAATGTTGAAAAAATATGATTATTTGGCTCAGAGGATTTTTTTTGTTATAACGCTGTTGTGTTAATTGCAGTAATTAAGAAATTAATTATTGCAGTTCTACTTAGTGTGAACAAGATCCGAGGTGCAAATGGACTGTTTATTTCTCTGTAGTGAATATGATGTCCCATGTCACAGGAGTGAGATGTAAAACTATTTCCTTAACATTGCTTTCTTAATGATAATGGAGTGTGCCACACTGTCACTTTAAATTATATGGATTTTATATCAAACAGTCCACAACCGTGTTTGTCAGAATCCTTTTTTGCTCTCTAAACAAAATTTCGGATGCCATCACAAGTAATATTAAGTCAGCATTGCCTTTGATAAAACATAGTGAAACAAATTCTACGTATATCTTTAGGATACAAAGTTGATGAATAAATCTGTAGTGCTCGGGAAAAGTGACACAAGTCAGTTTTCACAAACCTTTTTTGATAATTTGACAACTTACGGAACATCTGTTCGCTTGGAAAAAATACATAGGTATTCCTCCCATTACAATAATTCATACAGAAAAAAATCAAATCGACATAAACCAGTGTAAGTTGTCAATAAATTATCAAAAAAGGTTTGTGGAAACTGACTTATGTGACTTTTCCCAAGCACTGCAGAAATGTTAGTTCTGAATAGCAGTAACAAGATTTATGCTGCAGCAAAAGTGTTTCCACTGAATCGAACGAAGGACTTTCTGTACATATAAAATATTTATGGCATCTCAGATGTTGGTAGAGTAATAATTCACGGAGTTACGAAACTTGCATCTTGCTGGTGTGGAACCGAGGACATTAAGTAACACGACCTTGAGAGTGAAGAATGTGACCCTGTGACGTAACAAGAGCATCTTGGTTGCCAGGACTACGTCTGTTAGCTGAACGTAGGTGCTACATACGACTTTTTGACCTACAAACGACTTGATTACTAGGAGATTGGATTGCTGGCAGTAGGATTGTTGTTTCGTTTGAAGGGGCTGTAGTTTGTACATTTAGAGTGAGTCAAATCAAACTCTACTCTGTCTCACATAATTGGCCGCAAGGCGCAGTACATGTAAAGGTGCCTAAAAGTCACTGAAGTGGTTGCGTGGTATCAGCCTATCACGTAGGCAATCCGGGTTCGACACTCGCTTAAATCTGAAAATTTTCAGTGAAAAATCCATAGTAACACTTGTAGCGGATGAGATCGCAATTGAGGTTAGGCATTAGCATTATTTCGGCTGATCTCCATTCTATTATCCCATTAATAGCATTTAACTGGTCGGGTAGAGCTTGTCTAGAAACATAACATAGCATAAGCAATTGATTTTTATTGGGTTATTTTACGACGCTGTATCAACATCTAGGTTATTTAGCGTCTGAATGATATGAAGGTGATAATGCCGGTGAAATGAGTCCGGGGTCCAGCACCGAAAGTTACCCAGCATTTGCTCGTATTGGTTGAGGGAAAACCCCGGAAAAAACCTCAACCAGATAACTTGCCCCGACCGGGATTCGAACTCGGGCCACCTGATTTCGCGGCCAGACGTGCTGGCCGTTACTCCACAGGTGTGGACTAATCAATTGATGTTGGTATAGATAATGAGCCTGACTGAGGGTTATTCTTGATGTTGGTATAGATAATGAGCCTGACTGAGGGTTATTCTTTTTACTCGGTCATTTAACGACACTGAATCAAATACTAGGTAATTTAGCGTCGATGGCATTGATGATAGTGAGATAATATTTGAGGTGATGATGCCTAGTATTCACCAGGAGATTAACTGGCATTCGCCCTACAGTTGGAGAAAACCTCGGAAAAAACCAACAAATTAATTATCCCAAGCGGTAATCGAACCCACTCCCGAATGCGAGATCAGATCAACAGGCAAAAACGCTAACGGCTGAGCTACGCTGATTGTTCGGTGGGTGTTAGCACACAGTTGTAAGAATCACTTTCGCTTTCACATGTTGATAAACTTGTTCAGTTCTATATTCTTCTTCTAAAAGTACACTTATCAGTATTGTTCAATTTAAATATTCTAAAATATGGGTATATGATAGATTATGTTTTAATTTAGTGATTGTAGAGCTAGCATGTGTTTTTGTTTAAGAAAGCGGCAGTTTCTAGCTCTATACAGGATCAGCCCAGCTGTATTGGTTCATATCTATTTGAATCTGCGAACATGACTTTGTAACTGCACATTTAAGGCATGTTCAACTAAAAATAGTTTTTGTGTAGCGTGTGTTAGGATCAGCAAGATGCATAAATTTATTAAGAAAAATATTTTATAAAATTTTAAACTGAAAGTTAATCAGGTACCTGACTAAAAGAGTGCACTGGTCTAAAAATTAACATGAAGTCATGAGATTGAATACTCTGTCATTGAATTCACTTACTATGGCTCCACCCCAATTTGATTGATTCATTTATTCATTCCACCCCTATTTGATTGGTTTATTTATTTATTGGTTGATTGATTGATCGGTTCATTCATTCATTCATACCAAATTTTTTTGTTAAATTTGTTCATGAACTTCATTAACAACTTATGCACATGAAAATTTTTCGACTTTATTAACAAATCACACCATCACACTAAAAAAAATTACAGACTTGTGAATTAACTTTTCATAAACTTCTACGTTGTTTACTAACTTCTGCAGCAGCACGTGTGCTTTACCTAAGAAGATCATGTTTATAAGCTGGATTGATTTATTTGCGCGCGTCATTACGACTCAGAACTTAGGTCATTACTGCGCCGCGTCCGTGGTTCGTTGCGGGCGCGTTGCTTTCCACCCAAGGAGCCCTGAATTGATCCTCGCCCTGGTCGTAATGAAATTTGTAGTAAACAAAGTAGACGGTACAAAAGGGTTTTTCTTGAGTTATTCCCGTTTCCCTCTTCATTGCATCAACACTTTGCACTTTCTTTATAATCTGTAGGTTATAATAATTAAAACGTAGGTTGGGAGAGGTTCCTAAGGGTAGTAGGCTTACGTGTCTTCGATGCTTATATAGGATTTAAAATTTTGAGGCTTCAAGCTCTGAGATTATTAGATTACTTGTTTGAGATGGCACTTGTCTTTATCAGGACTGAGGCAGTAAGTTCCATCTGTCAGCATTGAATTCATGAATGCCACCCAGACGACTATCCGACTTGGACAATCATTGCATAAGTATAGGTATAGGACACATAATGGACCAATGTACATATAAGTGCAATGATCCGTCCTGGGTAAGATCCTCTAAAGGTCACTGCAAGGCAACATTTGTTCTTGGTATGGACAGAAAATCAGAGAAAAATATTAGTAAATGCATCCTTTGATTGAGGTTCTGGCTGGTATGTACATCTATTATCATGCAGTACATCTCACTTGACGATATGTGTCAGAGGAAGAACAATTTGTTTGTATACATCTGAAGTCTGATTAGTGTAATATGTATCTAGTCGGCGATGTATACAATGGAGGGGGAAAGGAACTGGCCACACTACCTCATTATCTCCTGATCTTGTTGCCTCATAAGTGATGCCTTGGTGTCTTCGGACAGTTGACTAAACAACAACAACAATTAGTAAAGTTGTTAATGTTAACATTATTAATGAACAGTGTTGTTGAAAATGTTTCTTAACTTTTATGTGAATGCGTTGCACAGCTTGTTGTTTTCAACAGAGTGTCTTGGATTTCAAGTACCTACTGTAAAACGGGGAATAACTTATTTTTTAACAGGAAACCACTATAATGATTTTAACTTTATGACTTTTTTTTAATTTTATATCTCTGTACAATAGGCCAAAGTACTTTATTTACCATTACTCATACAATGGGTGAACATGGAATTTGAATAAGATATCATAATTAAGTTATACAATAATATGAATAGTAGAAATAGTTGATACACCATAATTAGAAACAGATTAGAATAGGAGGATATAATGGGGTTTTAGATAATATTTAAGAGCAGTTTTAAAGTAAGGTAGAAGTTGAAATGATTGTTTAAAATAAATAGCATGTCATAAGTGAACTAAAATTAACAACAGTTAAGACAGACATTATAGTGACAATTGATAGAACTAGCAACTAAGCGAAGTCACTAATCACGTAGTTATTTAATGTTGCAGCAAAAATAAATGGAGGCATATGGCAAGTGGGGTACAGAGCTAGATAATTATGTTGGAGATTATGCTGAGTTCAGAGTAGCAACATTAATTGCCCATCTGTACATCGTTTCTACTCGTCCAACTTATAATAACAATAATTTACGAGGAAATGTTGTAGAGAGTTTCGAAATAAATTTTCCGTTTTCTGATTGCAGATGTTGGCCGGAGCGAATTAAAGATTTTGAAACATAGGTAAATGGGGAACGATTCAGACTATTAAGTACGGCGTTAGCTGCGCTTGTCGCATATCGCTCAGCTGGTGCTTACGTCTACTCTATTTGCAAATATAATGTAGTAGTTTTTCACGAGTTACACTGACCTGATTACAAACATTCGTGATTTCTTTCAATTTTTCTAGACAGACGATACTTTGAAGTAGACCACAACTAACGTTTCCTACATTTCTTTTTCTTCAACAATTTGCAGTTACTAACGTCTGTACTCGTTAATGGACATATTATACATACATTTAATAATGACGTCATCGGTGTCTTGCTTTATCAAGGATTAGGTATTTGGCGATTCCTTATTCATAATTAATAGTTACATGTTTATATGGTTCTACATCTTTTTAATTTTTTTGCATTCGTAGTTCAGTGTTAACTTCGGAATAATTTTTTTTCTAGTTGAATAAATATATTGTTTATTTTTTTCAGTCAATGACTTATCGCATAATATTTAAGGATTTATTCCTTAATATATCTTGGAAATATTTGTATTTTCACATATTTTATCTAGATTTTAATTCAACTCATTACCCTTATTTTATAGTTTTATCTGTTTTATTTAGTGATAATTGATGCTTGATGTACATGTATTGATAAACATGAGATTAAAATATTTCCTATTCATAATGTTCTGTCGGATGATGTCGCTGGGCGACGAAAACGTTTATAAAACATTAAATGTAGTATAAATGAATAAATCCTTAAATATTATGTGATAAGTCATTGACTGAAAAAAAATAAACAATATATTTACTCAACTAAAGATCTCTTTCAGACTTATCTGAAATAACCCCAAAATGAACTGCAAAATTCGGAATTATTGTTTTTGACATTCTTTGGAATATAGCAAATTAAATCCGTAGTGCACAGCTCATGGAGGGCAAAGGGCTGGTCTCATGCCCATATGCCTCAACACAGATTAACTATATTCAAATCAGTACAAGGGAACGTACGATGACTTCCCACAACTGTCATATTTTGCTTACGAAACCGGATTTCGGTACTAGTTGTGGCTCCCTAATTCATCACGATGCCGGATGGATACTTGTCTCATTCATAACGAAGTTTCTTTTCCCATAAGGAGTGGAACCCGCGCTTTTTCTGCTAGTTCAAGGCATGACGCTTTAGACCACGCAACTATGACTCGAAACTGACAAGTAAACATTCTCATGGGGGCAGATAAAAAAGTTTTTTTTTCTTCCATCATGTTAATAATGTCAAAACAAGTGCTTATACAAATTTTGACCTACGAGGGCCGTAAAAATAAGCTTTCCTTGAGCCGTTAACAGAAAGAAAACAAAATTTCATTGGAAAAATTTTTTGGAACAGATATAGCAATTGTTGAGCTATTTTTCAACATATTCCCCACCGGAATTGAGGCATTTGTCATACCATGGAATCAACAGAGAGGTGCAGATGACTGTCACATACTGGTTCCGATCCCAGGCAGACTTCTACGACACAGGGCTACAAAAGTTGATCCCACAGTATGACAGATGTCTCAATTCCGGTTGGAAATATGTTGAAAAATAGCTCAATAATTGCTGTATCTGTTCCAACAAATCTTTCCATGAAATTGTGTTTTCTTTCTGTAAACGGTTCCAGGAAAACTTACTTTTTTACGGCCTCGTTATTGCGCTCGAGTGGCCAAAATTTGTATAAGCATTTGTTTTGACATTATTAAAATGGTGGAAGAAAAAGAATTAATTTTTTTTATGTGCTCCCATGAGAATGATTGCTTATGTGTTGAAGACATTTGAGTTCATCATTGAGTACATAGGTATTTAGTTGATTATATGTCGTCTATTGACTATTATTTTATTACATAAATAATATATAAGAAATAAATAAGTAAATTCATAAATCAATGAATGAATAAATATAATAATTAAATATAAACAAACAAACAAATAAATAAATATAAATAAACAAATGGACAGTTATTTTTTCCACTTTGATTCAATTAATATCTTTGAAATAATTTTCCTCATTATTAATTTATTTTCGTTAAACTGTAATGAATTGAGGCGGTCAGAAGCAAAGGGGTGTAAGTGCACTTTTGTTATTTTCGAGAAAATGTGATTAAAAGTTACTAAGCTTTCGTAAATTCTGTGAAGCTTTAATTTTAAATGTTAATGTGTGATGTGTCAAAGATATATCATTTTTTTAGAAATATCACTTACATCCCTTTGCTTCTAACCGCCTCAGTTATACATAATATAATTATTACATGATATGTGACAAGAAATGAGTACTATCCGTAACAGGACATAAATGAATCGAGATTAAAGACAGAAGACAGGATTTGTAACTAATTGAGCTACGCACAGAATACCTTTCGTTTTGAGGTAGGAATTCGTGCGATTTGAAAGTTGATACGATGTGAGAATGTGGCAGAAGCAGGAAATCTTGTTTGTGTATAATAACGCCTTTCTGCGTATTGAATCAAACAAGGTCAGAGAACGTTTGTGTCTAATTACTGGAACCCAGTTTGTCTCCTACCAAATGACAATATGCGTGAAGCTCGTAAGTTCTGCACTGCTGTGACGACCAAACCTCTTTCGCATCACGACTTCGAACTGAAGAGTTCTGTTTGAATAGGCCTAAACGACTATCATACACTTTTCCTTGTAGCTCCTCAGTATTTCCTGTAATTCTCATTACGTGCTGCGCCAATTCTCATAATTAAAGCTCTCCAGTTGGTAGTAGTCCTTCAGTAATTAATTCCCCGTTGCTTCCCTGTCTAAATAATTTGTGTAAATCTCCCCCACTTCGGTGAAACGAGAAGTTGGATTGGGAGTGGTTTTGTGTTGTGGTACTAAGCGGATTCAGGATTCGCCATTTCCTGTGTGAAGATTTTTGTTAGTTTTATTAATCTCCAGACATAGTTACCATATTTTGAAGACATAGTGAAATTATTTACCGCGTACTGGTATGTTTAAAGAGTGTAAATGTCTTAAACAGAGTTGCGCTCTGGATCCTGTTTTCAATCTCACGCTGCTGCAAACTTTCCCAAGTTAACAGTGAACTACTTTGTCATTTTATTGTTGTCGCGAACCACACTTGATGGATACTACTATCCATGAGACATTTTTCGAGTTTGTTAGCCTCTACGTAGGTACGTTACGTCATTAAACAAGGAACGCGCTCTAAACGCAACCTCAGCTGATACGTGAAGAGCAGTCAAATGGGATATATAATAATTTTGTCTTCATGTCTTCCAGGACAGTGATGATGACATCACGACCTTGCCCGCTGTGTTATGGAGATTTGCGCAGTGTTCACTCCCATCTCCCGTCACGCATGAATTTACATATTTTAATCCTCTTTGAAGTGCCTTGCCTGATCTCAGGCGGTGGCCGCCTGTCCCACGAGGAATACTTAATCCAGGGACGGTAAGTTTTTATTTAAACCACTCTCTTACGTTTAGTTATGATTAAAAATGATTTTTTAAACTCTTATTGCTTAAGCTTCTAACGCCTCATTGAAGTATAATTTTAAGTAACTAATATGCATTGTATTATTTAAAAGCTCAAAACAGTTACAACGTAGCCACAATTGTACATATTCTTCCAGGAGAATTTTGACAATGTTGTCCAGAATTTTCGTTATTACTTAACAATTACTATTTTAGTTTGTTCCTAAATATTATTGACAAGAGTTGGCCTTGGTAGCGTAGTCGGTATAGCGCTGGCTTTCTGTGCTCGAGGTTGCGGAGTCGATCCCGGCCAAGGTCGATGAAATTTAAGTGTGTTTAAATGCGACAGGCTTATGTTAGTAGATTTACTGGTATGTAAAAGAACTCCTGCGGGACAAAATTCCGATACACTGTCGACGCTGATGTAACCTGGGCAGTTGCGAGCTTCGTTAAATAAACCAGAATTTAAATTTTTAATGACAAGAACTAAATTATTTTAAGTAGCCTCATAAGAGAGATGTACCAGTTAGATGTTTAATGTCACACTTTTAATTATGTAATGTTATTCATAACACTTTATTTAATGTCACAGATATATAGGAATTAGAATTTTCACTTAAATACACTTCCTGGCTTTAATGCAAATAGCTCGATAGTAAGTGCAGGTTTTGATAAAGAACGACAAACTTACAGTACTTAAATGGACTGAAATACTTAAATACCAAAATAAGTGGTCCATGTGCGTTTTGCACATAACTCTTAAAATGCTGAAGGGCACTTAAAGTATATTTAGGCATAACAATAAGATATAACTGTTGATGAAGAAGGCAGTGATAACGATGTTGACGATGATGGTGATGATGACGATGATGATAACGAGTAAAGTATGAAGTAGGCTTATAGCAAAATTGTAAATAAATCTTTTTGATTTCAGACACTAGCCTACTGAAGATATTCAGTCAGTAAGGAAATGCAAAGGAATCAGAAATTTCCTTACAACCTCTTTGTGAACTGCAGTGCAGAATCTACGAGATTGTTACTCGAACCACGACTAAAGCCAATACTAGAGTGCTGAAGTAGTTTTCCTGTGATATGAATGATAGTGAATTGTGGAGATGCGGTGGAAATTGAGAATGTCGCGAATAAAACTGGTCGTCAATCCACTTCGATCTCATCGGAATCTGAATCCAGGACTTCACTAATTTAATTATAACTGCAGCTTTGTATCGCAAGATTCCATTATAACAGATTTCTTTCAATCGGGAACGCGACTTGTACGTTGTGTTTTTTAAGCATTTTGTCATGAATTTTTCATGTGTGAACCTGGAATGCGAAAGGACTCAGCGATATAAATACGAATGAAATCCATCTAGTGTCTGCTGCTTAAAGAGAAAATTTTGCCGCCAGCTTTTAAACGACCGGGCCTGCTCCACCCAAGACGGAACAAAAAAGTATAGACAAATGTCACGAAGATGATATATTATATTATACCTTCATCCTGTCAGTTTTACGCGTTTTGCAGCAATTCAGTTCCTTGAACATGTTACGAATGATAATACAATTTAGCGCTCCTCGTGAGTTTATCCGAAGTGAGTAAACAGCACGAGTGGAATTTTCTAAGACTATTTCACGAATAAAATAACATATAATAACGTTAATGAGATAATTAGATATAAATAAGAAATGTCGTTTAAAACAATAAATTAAATGCAATAACAAACCCACGATGTCATTCAATTGTTGTCGAACTTACCTCCTTCGGGTTTGTTCGTATGACTGTGACTTCATATACCATGAGATGTAAACAGATTTAATAACAAGTCAAAATGGCCATAACTAAAAAAGCACAGAACAAACATTCAACATTCTTCATTAGAAGGTGTTTTACTAACTGTAATAATCAATCCAGATGAATCGTCTCTCACGTCTTTTCTCGAACTTGTTTTATGCCTTTTCATTCCACTGTTTTCTACGTTTTTTGGAAAGTGAGGTTTTCCCTCCTCCTACAAGTGCCAACATTATTAACGAAACAGAAAACCAGAGTATAAAGATGGAATACTAATAATACTAGTATTTCATGTTTGTGACACACTGATATTGTTAATTCATAACCTAGACATAGGCCTATAATTTTAAAATGAAGTCAATTAAAAATACATTGTTAGAAAAATGTATCATTAATATTTCTAAAATTGTGGACTAACAATGTATATTCAAGAAAAGAACTTACCGCCAAAATTTTCACTTTTCTCGAAAATGCAATAATGATAAACGTTTCAACAGTTGAGCTTGTAACTATAAACACATTCCTTCGAAAGAGAATATCAGTGCGCATCAATTTGGAAGGGTTTTTCTAGAATAAAATACGTCTCAGGTCATCAGTCATACGCGTTTACCGCCTTTATTCCCAAGAAAATACTCCTGGTACTAATTTCTGTCAAAGTAAGATGATTCAGGGCCATACTGTGGCCAGAAGAATTGAATTAATAGAAAAAATATATGACCCCATCGGGTATCAAATCCGCGACCTTCCGGCTTGCAGTACAGTTCCGTAACCGCCCCCAGAAAATAAATGAAGGAGTGAAAATAATTTCCGTTTCTATCTGTTAAGCTAAACTTAGAGATTTAAGCACGCAAACACAAATATGTGCAATAATTACGAAATGTATGGTTGCAACTCAGCGTTAATTATAGGGCTGCGAAGTCGAAATCGCAATCAGAATTAATTCTGGTTAAATATGTACTAACTTCGACCTCGGTGTATTATATTTTAAGAAACTACGTAATTATAGCTCTTTCCACCGTGTTAACAGCCAGCGATCTCACTACCTAAGATAGGAGAGGTATTCAGTGGTGCGTTGAAACATATGGTGTGGAAATAATGCTCCGGTACGTTAAGAACCGATTTCTGCTGTTGTCTGCAGTAGTCAATAAATATAATATGGCCTAAGTCTAAAAAGTAGCCTTATACGGAGTAATTCAATTGCTGATAATGAACTATCTTATGGTATCATTTACCACCGGAGTATACCAGCAGTTATGATTACAGTATATAGAGATATTCAAAATTCCGAAAGATGTGCAAGTATTCTAGCTTTGTTAAGAAGTAAGTTTACAGAATATAATAATAATAATAATAATAATAATAATAATAATAATAATAATAATAATAATAATAATAATAATAATAACTATCCATACCAATGCGCTTCGCTGCACTTGCTACAAACAATTTTTTTTCTCAGAATGGCTCAGTAACTTATTTATTTAGTATTTATTTATTTATTTATTTATTTATTTATTCTGGTGTAGTTAAGGCCGTCAGGCCTTCTCTTCCACAACACCAGGAATACAAATACAATAATAGAACTAAACAGAAAAAAACACTATAAACAAAGTAAAGCTACACAAGAAATATGATACGAAACGGATTACGCATTTTAATAACAACTTATAATCAACTTCCATTACAATACAACGTTTTACCAAATTCCCGTTCTTGTAAGAAATGTTTAGGAAAAGTTATTTTTGGCAAAATTTTTTATTTTAATTCTCGGTTGGTTTATTTATTTGATGTTTCAAACTTCTTATTTTTCCTTCAAACTTCAGGATACCTTACTGTTCTTATATTTATTTTTTCTTTAATTATTTTCATGTTTTATGTTTTTGACAGACTGTAGCTGTATGATTTTTATTACATTGCGCGACATATTATGTTTTTGTTCTTGTATAGCTCCTGATTATGAGGTTTACCCGTTCGGGTATACTTAATAATAATAAAAAGAGAGAATTAAAGGACTGTCTTCCGCTTGTTATACAAGGCCACCTTAAATAATCGTAGATTAATTTGTTTTCTTTCATTTTATTATATCAGCCTGATTGAGGCGGCACTGATATAAAGCGCATTGTTATTTTAAAACTCACATATGAAGGGTACACGGGAAAAACGATCAAGGTCCATCAAAAATCGAAATTGAGTTAATAATGGCATCTTATAGTGGAAAGGAAGTACTATCATGTGGTCTAGCTAGTAATAAGAAATAATCGTTCTTGACATTCCACTACGTCAATTTCTATTAAATACACACATAACAAAGTATTAAGTGCTTAAACTTTAAAATTCGTTTTTCTCGAAACTTTCTAAAATGGACCTTGATCGTTATTCCCGTGTACCCTTCATATGTCGTTAAACATAGGTCCTATAAAACTTTTGCTTAAACTTGTCGGAAATATTTTTTTAAAACAACTTTTGTTATATAATTATATTCCAAAAATTAATAATAAGCGAGGTATTTCGATTTATTTACTTAAGTTCTCCTTATAACTCTTCTTTCAATGAAAGTATTTAAAATGCCATATTATAGCCTAACTTAACTTATTTTATATAGGCCTACCAATTTTCGTAGAAATCGGTTCAGCCATTATCGCGTGAAAAGGTAACAAGCATACAGACATACAAACAGAAATTAAAAAAATGCGATTTTCGGACACTATACATGTTAATATCAATTATTTTTGTAAAAACGAAAATTAGCAGAAAAATTTAGATTACAGTTTTATTATTATACTAATTAGATACTATAGATTCTGTTATATAATTATTTACCTATCCTATATTATGCTACTTGCCGAAAAAATAAACAAATTAGGAATTTAATAATACAATGAAAATATCTTTTTTAATCCCAGACCTGAATAAAACAATATCATAAGATATTAGTCTCTTGAAAATATTAATTCTGCCGATACTTCCACGCGTATAACAGCAGAGTAATAATAAGAACCAAACTATAACAAGAGAGTCTTGCAGTTTTGTTGTTGAAATCAAGTAAATATATCGATATGAAACAATATGAATTTAATATTAGCATTTTCTATTAGTTTTGTTCCACATATTCACTTAAGGCAACATGTTAATTGCGGTATATATACCTGAATAAACCCCACTCTTTTATAAACAAAACTATTATTATTATTATTATTATTATTATTATTATTATTATTATTATTATTATTATTATTATTTTCTATTAACTTACTTTTTAACATAGAGGACTTTAAAATCCTTCGTGACTTTTCTCTAACATCAGGCCTATATAGTGTGCTTTTTCGTGAGACTGTAATGGAATTTGAGTCAGAAGTTTTGTGTGCAGTCCGCCATTATGGTTCAATGGCTAGAGCATGCGTTCTCAACCAATCAATCCGTGATTCGATTTCCGGCGTGGTTAGAGTTTTATCTGTGTGTTTGTATTAGTCCCTTGACTCTGACTCGTCCTGTAATGTCTCTGATGCTGTGGCCCTGCGCCGTGTTGTATTGCTGGTTCACAGAAAGGTATTGATAGTACTGTATCACATCATAAAAAAAAGTTTGTGTACAAACTCGTGACAAATTGAAAGGCGTGAAGGAGAAGGAAGTAGTATTAGTCACAATAGCAGCAAGTAAATACTTTTGGTTCATCTTATCCACTTGAGCTGAAGGATATCGATAACTGGCTGCACGGAAGTTTTAAAAATCCTTGGCGAATATTTTCCCTATGTACGGTTTAGGGAATGGACAACACAGCATTGACAAATATGCTGATTTTAATATTTCTGAGATTTGAACCCATGTCTGTTCTAAATTAAGATTAGTTATTTGGTGTTAACAATGTGGCGACCGTCAGTTCTTCACCTTGACAACTAGTGACGTCCGTGATCATTTTTAAGATGAGCTCCCACGGAGTGTTAGTTGACCCGCATATCAATTGTGTCGGAGAAGTTGCCATACGTACAGGCGAACTACCAACCATTATCGAGGAAGCAGTCAGAAGTGGACTGCATGTTAATTCCTCATTCGACAACTGTTGCGTTTACTTATGTAATGTTGGCGCAGGAAGTATTCCCAATCATGGTACTTGTGTCGTGAAGGAACTATCTACAAAACTGGTTCTAGCTCGGTGTATTTGGTATTTTATCTTCAAATACGTACCAAAATAAATTATTTCCTTTCTGCACTACATAAGTTCGTAATGGCTGTATGAATGACGGAAACTTGGTCACTATAACTCACACAGTAAATAGTAAAAATTCTTGTAACTCAGCGTTTAAGACTTCTCTAAATTGTTTACTACTACATTTTAACGGAATTTCGTATTACAATAACTGTAATAGTAATCAGGTAATTGTACTGGACATTTAAGATTTTTTTAGAACTATTTATTTTTGCAATGGAGTAGGGTAAAGTTGCCTAATTCCGTAATACTCCTAATTCCATGATACATTTTTTTTTCACTGAATATCGCGAGGTTGTGCATCTTGCTAGGAAGTTCACCGATGTCTCAAAAGTAGGCGAAAGATGCGCTGTTTCGAGAAAGATGTCTGGCGCTATGGTCGAACGGCAAAGCTTTGACTGACATTCAATTAAAAAAAAAATTATCACGGGATTAGGGGTATTACGGAAATAGGCAACTTTATCCTATATGATGGGATTTTGTAGTAACGGTAACTCAGTATTAATTAACCGAAATTATTGTAATTCGATATTTAAGACTTTTATTGAAGTATTTAGTAGTATAATGAGATGAGTGTAATAGAATAGTAATTCCAACATTCCAACAGTAACTAAAAAGTATTCTAATTCTGTATTTACAGTTTTATTGAACGGTTTATTATAATAAAATCCATGTTATGGGTTTTTGTAACTAAATTAATAATTCATCAACATTAAAACTGATTGTAAGTAATTTCGTAGTTACGGCTGGATGCACACCGACGCTCTGAAACAAAAGAATGATGAGCTCCAGTCCCACAATTGATTGCGTCAGTTGCATTTATTTTTCATCTCTGTCAAGGCTAATTCGTTGTTTAAGACTTAATAAACAATTGAATTTATGCGATGGAATTTTGTGATCATAATAGCCTCAAATTTATTTTACCAAAATTCTTCCTATGCAGTATTTCATAGTTTTATAGAACAGTCTATTATTATAATGAAATCTGTGTGTTCGAATATTTCGGTCACCGTAACTTCAACAATAATTAACGAAAGTTGTTACAATATTAGATATTTTGGACATTTGTTGTCCTGTTTAATACTACAATGAAGTAGGTGTGGTAACAATAATTCAAGAAGTAAATAACTCGGCATTTAATAGTTTTACTGCCACCTTAGACCTGATTAGATTTTGGTTAACATAATTTACGTAAATTCTGGATGTTAAAAGTTATCTTGAAAACGATAACATAAGAAGAATTTTTGAATACAGTACTATACTATATAATACAGTATTTCATTTCATTGTGAGGCGAAAATCGAAAAGGGACCTCTTGTCGGAGAAGTAAAATGTTCAGTACAAGCAAAATGGATGGTTAGGATTGAAAATATCGAATTCGGTATTTTGTCGATTATTATAGCTTAGTTTGTCCTGTTCAATTAATATTAGAGGAGAAAAATTCGCTCCGTCGCCGGGGATCGAACTTGGGTCCTTGGTTCTACTTACCAAGCGCTCTAACCATTGAGCTACGCTGAAGTTTAATCCACAGCCCCGGATCGAATCTCTCTCCTCAGTGTTTTTCCCTTTGTGCCCTGACTTCAAGTTCGACATGTATGTTGACATTTTTATATTAAGTAAACTGTCATTATACAAGGAGCGCACTCAGTTGAGTGACTTGGTGGCCGGGATTCCACAGTAATATGCACTGTTGCTCGAAGAATCTACGTAAAGATTAATTTTTTGGTGCTACAGAATACGTCTGTTACCGTAACAGACGTAAAATTAATCTTTACGTAGATTGTCCTGTTCAAGCTCATATCGATTTAAAATTTCTTAAATATGTAAAATTATATTGATGGTGACAATGTAAAACTTTAAAGTTTGTTTTCTCAAAACACTTCATTTCCGTAAGAAATATTCAAACTGGCATAACTCACTGAATTTATTAGTTAGGAATCTAAATTTGGTATCAAATTTTTCAGAATTTAATGCTGAATTTGAAAATAACACAAACTCAAAATCTTAAATTTGCAAGAAGAGTTCCCTTTTCATCATCGAAGGCTAAGAGTGTCGACATGATATTTTCACCGTTATACTTCAGATTTAATATCGTAGAGGTAACTCTTTAGAATTATATAAACAATTACATTTCAAGTGCTGTGTTACTCTTCAGAAGAAGGGAGTTTTTGAAATTGCTGCGCTAGGGGACGGTCAAGTTGTTATAGACATTAACTTCCGTGTTAGAAACAGTGGATAAGCATAAATATTTTCTAAAAGAATCGAATTAATAATCGTGAATAATACACCAGCATCGAACTTAAAGACCTTCTTGCTTGCGAGTCCTGCAATAATTCTTTGCGAATGTCTGTGTTTTCACAAGACGCCCGTGAAGGTTGCCTCTGGTCACTCTCACTTCATCCCTCTGGTCGTCGAGTAAAGGTCTGCAGATCAGGTTTATTGTATTTATCCTCACTATCGAAAGAAAATTTCGTCTGCTGTTCTATCATTACTGGTTTACTAAAATCGAACTGTGGACTGAATTTAATAAATATTGCGCTTATGGTTCTGCGTTCTCTGTTTCGTCAAATTTTTGCTACTTCACATTTGTGAAGGACATTTGCGTTATTAAGATATTTTAAAATACTGTTAGTGAACTGTTGCAGTTTTCATAATTTCCATGAGTGAGACTTACCAAAGTGGCGAACACGAGTAAGCAGCGGGCCGACATGTTGCACTAGTGGGCACACATCACTTGTCACCGTCCGGCTTGCAACTGAATCAGCTGGCCTCAGCACACGCCCAGCCGCCGTGGTGGAGTTTGGAGGGGGCGGGGGCGTGGGTGCCCGCGAGCAGATCTGTCAGTTCCTTCCAAATTCCTTCCTATTCAATGGCCACTACCACATAATTATTAACATCGTTAAGTAAAAATAGAAATAAAATAAACATCTGAAATTTGAATAACTTTTTTTTTAATTAACTTGCTCCAGATTTATTTTTATTTCTGTGGGAGTAACGAAGATTAAATAATAATAAATATAATATTAGGCTAATAATACTTAAAATTTGGTCTCTTTTTGTTCCGTTCCTACTAAAATACAAGTTGCAAAAATCATCATTGATGTGATCAACAATTTGCTTCGCTTTGTGATTAATCTAAGTTTTTTTTACAGTATTCAGTGTGGGTTGTGTGCAGTTTAAACTGTTAAAAACAGCAGTTTGCAAGACTTTATAAGTTAAAATGTAAAAAGGTAAAGAAGTGTTCTTGTAAATATATGCAAACAGCGATTTGTGGCACGGACAGTCATTGAAGGGCCAAGACCGACCAGTCGGCTGCTGGTCTCACGAACACATACCTCAGCAGAGGTGAATGATCATCCAACTGGATCGGATGTATTGTGTTATGATCCGCTCCTGGTGTTCGAAACTGGATTTCGCTATCTATCGTAGCTTTCCGAATTCATTACGACGCTAGGTGGGCACAGGTTTCACACACTGGTCGATATTTAATGAGAGAATTTCTTCCCAGTCCATAACGCGATTCTAGGCATGAAACCTTAGACCACAACGCTAAGACGGGAGTCAAAACTTGAACGCATATTAAAGAAAAGTTGCAGTTACATTCATAATGAAATATTGTATAAAATTTCAGAGTATGAATGAAACAAATCCACCTTGGTAGCTCAGTTGGCAGAGCGCTGGCATTCGACGGCGGATCTGAGTTCAAATCCCAGTGATGGCGAAGTTGTATTTACAGTGAACAATACCGAGGTTATACGTTTATTCTGGATTTTCTCCCGTTTTTTCGTCGTCAGTAGTTCACCATTCTCCACAATTCCACTTTTATTATCATCTCCGTCTCGAAGGGTAAGAGGGACCACTTGTGTTTGGGAGATGTCGAATCGATCGTCCGATATGATGTGTGTTCCTTTCGACTTAGCCATATATGGATAGATGGCAGTAGTGTTGGATTCCAGACTACTCATAGATCTGCATAAGAGACACCGAAGCCACCTAGGTTCTTCCTTGCCTGGCAGGGACATGATGATTCATGTATATTTGTAAGGCACGGCTGACTACCACTAGAGGTAGCCTATAGTATGCGAATTTGATAGCTGGAGTTGTGATATCCTAATCAGTGTATAGATATACTTGCATTTTTTTAGTTATATCTTATGACATTAAATATTAATTTTGCTTTACTTTCATATAATTTTCTTTCTAATGGGCAAAGTTGTTCTTGCGGGATATGCTAATATAATAGCTACACTGTGTTCTTATAAAAATGTTTGTAAATTTTGGAAAATGTAGTATTAAAAAAAAACTTTAGAAAAACTCACATTACTTGTCTTACGTAAGTGTCTTTTTAAAAGGCAAGCGAAGCTTTAAATGTTGGCATATAGGTCTATTATCGCACTTCGGAAAGAAGACGGCCACAAGTGCAAAAACTGTACTAACGAGATATTTGAAGTTTAATGTCTGATAGGTTCATTTGATTTGCAGTAATACCATACGGATACAATTACGCCCTGCCTCCAAATTTTAACCTATCGCTTGTGGCCATATAGAAACAGATAGAGAAAGCTTTTCTCTATTAGGCAGCAGTGTTATCTCAATTCATAAAATGCTTACATTTGTGGTCCTCTTCTTTCCAAGGTGTGTTATATCTAATACAGAATCTATGCTTAATATAATATTACTGATGTCAAAAGGTATTAAATTAATTATATTTACAACGTATAACCCTCTTTATTTACAAACATAGTTATACCCTCCTTTCCCTTAATATATTACCTATTAATTTACTAATAAAACTACTTAAATGAAATGACAGAACGGACGAGTGGGACGCAAGTGGTAAAATCATTTAGCCTATATGTCTCTAATTGCTTTTTGCCTCTGGGAGTGAGGTTCGGTCCCCGAAACGTAGATTCTTCATTTCACTCTTCCCTCTTTCTAGAAAAATTCTTGGATATTACATTCAAATAGGCCACAACCGTTTTTCTGTTCCAGGTAGGTGAGGTTATGTGTATGTTCTATATATGGCGCTGCTTCCGCTACTGTAAAGACAATGATAGACGTTTTGCCTACGTCTTAGGTGTGTGGAACTATTCAAGGTCTTACGCAAAATGTGCTGACGTAAGTGGTTCTGCAAATTCAAGTCAGTTTATTTTTCCTTCTCCTTACGTGATCGAAGACAGAAGTTCCGTAGAAGGGAAACGATTGTACTTTTTCCCTTGGATTAAACTTGCCTTCCACGTTTCGATTCCTAGTCCCTCACACTCACACATACACAAGTGTCTCGGACAGCTCTTCTTTACAGTTACCTTAGGACCTCATTGCGTGATTGAACCGACCTGTCCCAAAAGTGAAGCGCTCGTGCGATCGTGACGTCATGAGCTGGCACGCGAAGGTCCCGAGTGGGCGCAGAGTGGGCGAAGCCTTAGTAGCGGGGTGGAGACTTCGAAGCGATTTGAGTTTGAAAAGATGCTCTTTCGAAAATTTAAAATCAGCGAAGGATATGAACTTGGATTTAAAATCAACGTCTCATCAAGATCCTTTCGTGCTGTAAAATACTCATAATATCATATTTACGAAAATGTATGTACATAGGTACACATTTCACCCACATACAGTCTGTTTAAGATTTTAATTTCAATCTTTTACTTAAACTCCGTGGAAATAACTTATTTAAGAACGCTATATAAACTATAGGTTAATTAGCCATTGGAAATAAAATGTTTTGAGATGAGAGAGGGTGTTTCTGTCTTATCCTACCATTGAAGTCTCCATCTAATTGCCAGAAAGTGGTAATTCCTTATTGAAATTCACCATAGGTTTTTACGTGATTCTGTAAAATAGGTTATAGCATAGACGTGTATTATTACATACAATATGATTGCTCTTTCGACACTCGGAAGATTGATGCATAGTTCATAGATTACTTTGAAACAAAGTTACATTAGGATATCCTTTTGCTAACAACTGAATCTGTTTGCAAAATATCAGAGTTATTATTATCTTAAGTTCACTTTAAATAATATGAATCTCAAGCAGTCGCACAGGAATATTTTGAGTTAATTGAACACTTCGGCAAGAACAGTACATCTTCAAATACTGCAACATCAAGCATAGTCTCAGTCGCGAACGACACTGTGGAAATTGTGTAGTTTTTTATTTGGTTATTTGACGACGTTATATCAACTACTAAGTTATTTAGCGTCGATAGTATTAGTGATAGCGAGATGAGGGTGAGGATTCGCCATAGATTACCTGAGATTCACCTTACGGTTGGGGAAAACCACGAAAAATCCATCCAGGTAATCAGACGAAGTGTCATTCGAACCCACGTCCTACCGCAACTCCTGATCGATAGGAAAGCACCTCAGTCGACCGAGCTACGCCGGTGACTAAATTGTGTAGTTGAAATAGTTTTCAAGTATAACATAATGACTCAGTACAAAACTGTCTATTTGTTTTATACTACCGCCTCTAGCTGGCATTGAATTTAATAACTTTCCAGTTGCCTGTAATGTTTATCGCACATCTTTCGTGGATTCTTATCATTTACCAAATAACTAAGTCAGTAATTCCATAGCTATAATATGGTCTTATACTCATCTTTTACTTCTATCGCATTACAAAAAAGTGATATAATGATGGCAGGGGTGAAAATAATCCGAAAAACATAATATGACTTCATATAGTTCTTCGATCCTTTAGATTCTTCATTGAACTCACTTCTCGATTTCAGGTCTGCTTCAGAAATAGTAATTTTGTTCGAAGCTTCGTCTTGTATTGAATTACATTACATCATAGAATTTCGCACCCCGGGGTAACCTCTCTCGTGGCCTACGCTGACCTACTGGGTGTGCCGACTACTGCAGCCCTAGCATGGGCTGTTGCTGACCTCATGCATCACTTAGCGAGGTCAGGGCGGTCACTCCCCTGATGTGAAGAATGGCATAAAGAACACAGATGCATGGTCACTTAAGATATGACATAGCTGGAGACTTGTCACACAACGAAAACAGTTTGATAGAAAAAAGTAATGGCTTTGTGACAGGATTTCCCTTACATTGTCATTACATCTTGGCTCCATTACCTCCATACCATTATTTCGCTTAACCTCAATGACTTGTGTTATTAAAGATGGAGTTACATGAACGACTAAACCAAATGAAAACGAAGCGATTAAAAACGAAATGATGTCTCATTGAACATATTATCATGTGAACATACACTGACACAGTCACGTACACAGTCACGGGTATTCGAACCGGCACGTGATCTAGCCGCTGAGCGTTGCATTAAGTCAGGACGAAGGCGCAATAAGTGTGCGTTTCTGTAGAAGAGGTAGGAAGCTTAACGTCCACGGCTCTGAAACTAATTGCTTATCTCGAAGTAACTTCACACCTACGCCTCTGCGGTAGCACATTTCGCGAACTCCAATTCATTTCACGTCATTGATTAAAATGGAGAAGATCGAACGATCAGGGTTTTTCTCTGGGGTTTTCCGTTTCATTCAGCTTTACAAATTTAATTTCTTCATAATATTTTCCTCATATGCCTCATAGCTCAATTGATAGAACTGGCTACGGACTGAAAGCTCCAGGGTTCAGTCTCTCCCTCTAAAATACTCAAGGTCAATGCCGGAGATGCCTCAGGCGAGATCCAGTTCCTAAGTCTGTGTTAGTCTCGTAAGTTTGGTGGCTTCAAGGGAACTGTCCTGACTTATCTCCATAGTATCTTTTTCAATCTTATTTAACGACATTGTATCAACTGCAAAGTTATTTAGCGTCGATGGAATTGGTGATAGTGAAATGGATTTGGCGAGAGATGGGATTATCTAGCATTCGCCTTACAATTGGGGAAAATCTCGGGAAAATACCAACTAGTAATCAATTCAAACGAGATCGAACCCACGTCCAAGTTTAGTTTCGGATCAGGAGACAATCATGCTACCGTCACACAATGGTCCAAAAAGTAGCTAGACAAAATTAATAGTTTTTCTCCTATCTAACAGACTTTCATGAAACTTAATACAGTAGTTAAAAGTAACATATTTGTTTTGTATACAAGCTCTCATTACGTTTGTGTAAAAGAAACTACCCTATTATAGAGGTGAATTTAGACAAATTTAATAACTTTTCGCCTATCTTACAGATTTTGATCAAACTTTGTACAATAGTTACAGATAATATATTTGTTCTATATACAATCTCTTATTACATTTGTGTAAAAGAAACTACCCCATTATAGGGGTGAATTTAGACAAGATTATAAACTTTTATCCTATTTAACAGATTTTATCAAACATTTTGCAACTCAATAAATATTTTTTGACAAATTGTTGTATTAGATCATAACTTACCTGAAAATATGACATTAACATTTCATTTTACAGTAGTTAGAGGTAACATATTTGTTTTGTAAAAGCCAAAGCTTTCTCAGGAGTTAGTGGAATAGATTTTTTGGCAGCATACATGTACGTTCTTTTAATTTTTGTGGCACGCCTTTGTAGTGTCTGTAATTTACTTGACAAGATCAGCAGTATCTCTCTTTCCCTGATCCCTCAAGCTCATCTGTGTAGGAAAGAGAAGTTCCTCCCCTTTTGGGATTGCAGTGTGTTCCTAGCTTTCCTTCTCTTAGATCTTTCAGAAGATTTAGAAGTTTCCTTGGTCTACTCGAAAATATCTCTTTGCTAGTAACAGAAGTTGGTTCAGTATACCTATAATGTCTAATATTATGATTTAATTCAGCCATTCAGAGTTATTTTTCAAAAAAGTATTTATAGTACGCAACTTTTCGCTCACCTTTTTCTTAAATTTGTTGTAAAATTAAGTAGCTGTGACAGTATTTTATCCTTTCCAGCTTCATTAATGGATAATAGTGCCTCATGTTTATTTTCCATAAATTCATATAAATATTGATGGGACTGAACATTCTGTGGCTGTAGTTTGCCTCTGATTCTCAGCACGTCAAAGAGTTCCTTAATGAGTCACAGAAACCCTGACTCCTAAAATGCGGAATAACTGCTAGAAAGACGACTAAAGGCAACTGAAACTTATGACAAAATGAACCAGAGATGTCTTAGAATGAAGTAGTATATAGCTTATTAGAGTAAAGTTGAGCATTTTTTTTAAATTTCAAGACAAAGTTATAAAAGTTAGAAATTTAAGGAAAAAGTAAGAATTTATACGGCTTAAAATACTTTAAATAAGCTACAAAACATCAAATTTAATAATAACACTTGCAAATCACTTTACATGATAGAATATACCTTGAAAATGATCTTCCATCTCGTTTCACTTCAATTAAAAGCACAGTAGAGGAATTCAACACTAATACACAACCACCGTCACTGATTGTGAGTGCGCAACTAAAGCAGAGCTGTTAGTTTTCGTAACATCACGTTCTCCCTAAGCAATACAAAACCTTTTCTTGTTTGTTTTCGTAAAGACTGAAGAATGTAGAGTGTAGCCAGCATAATTATTTAATTTTATGATTAGATCAGAAAATCAATTTTTGGCCGGCCATATTGCTGATTTGCACCACTGTGCGTCAGAGTTATGCCTGTGGTATCCCTTTGACTCACTCCCCCCCCCCCAAAAAAAATCTACCTACAGGAAGATATTGCATGAACAGCGGAGGAAGATATTTACCTTACATGATTCGAACATCCGACGTATTCCATATACTTTTAATTGTGTGTTCCTCATCAAGTAACACTACCACTCCAGGCACCAAATAGCTTTATGTGATATTAATTTAAGTCAAAGAAGCCTTGTGGAAGGATTTTACGACTCCGTATTTTTCTGAAAAAAAAAAAAAAATCATTTGATGAGTTCTCTGCTTCCTGAATTGGTTAAGATAAATTGTGAGGCCAATTTTGAAAACATATATAATATTCTGTGTTAAAGTTTTGTGTTAAATATTCTCAAATTAATTTAAATTTAAGGAACTGTCCCATGTAATTGGATAGCAGGATGATTATATGGAATAATATTAAAGGACTGAAAGGTTTCTGTGTGATACCACCGTTGAAATCTCTTACACAGTCACTGTCATTCGTATTAAACTATAGGCCTATTAACCATACAATGATTTTTGCTTACCAACTATTATAGATTCATGCCGGCTGTTATGTTTGTATTCTTTACATAAAAATTGTAATGATTTTTGTTTCTTCGTAGAACATAATTCGAAGGAAAATACTATAATATTAAAAGAATTTTGGCCTTCATATTTCAATGGGAATAACCTTTTTTGTTGGGTTTAAATTGCAGTAATATTTCCATCTGTCTGCCACTGAATGAAATTGGAGTTGATTGAATTTACATTTAAATTTGGGATATGTTTCTGATGTAAAGAATTTCAGCTCACGCACTCATAGCCGAACAACTTGAGTGTCGGTTTTCCACTTTAGAGATCCGGATTATATTTTTATTTTGATAGATTTTCTCAGAGTTTCTGCTACCAGAATGTCATCATTAATCCGTTGATTATCATGTCATCATTCTGGTACAATGGAGAGCCTTGAAACGCGACGCAAAACATCTAACACGGAAAAAAATTAGATAATTATGACATGTTATTTCTAAAAAGGAAAATTAGTCAGTGATGAACAAAATAATCGCAGTTTGGAAAAGTTTCTTAGATATATAGTTAGGAAAGTAAGGTGTACTTGCACGAAGAGTTATATAACATTAAAATAAAATGGTTCTTTTCATCCTAATCTAATTTTACTCATCAATTTTGGTTCATTATTCACAAGGAAGACTCATAAAGTGATAATGGACTTTCACAACGATTTCATTAGAAATAAGAAACCTTCCTATAAATTTCTACATCCGAAGAAAGCCTAGTTTTCGAGATATGAGTTTTTCAAATTATTCAATCCAGAGCTATAACAGCTACTGCAAACAGTGTTATGTGCTTGCTAGACATATCTGGCAATAAATCTCATCTAGCTGCATACCGTACTGTCAAATCCCCTAAAATAATATAAGTTATGAACATGACATACCAGACATATAATATCCATGAAATTCACTATAATATAGTCTATGAAGAAATGATAAGGAAAAGGAAGCATATCTTAAATTACTCACCGTACTGATCACAGTAGTGGAAATCGTTATAAAAATGCTCAAAACACAGTGCAACTTTGCACCACGAAGATTTCAGAAAAATAAGTTTCTCACAATCAGCTTTAGAGAAGTTCTGTACATCAACGTGAAAAAAGAATTCTACAGGAGTGACGAATTTATCAGGTTTATTAAGGTACCCGGCTTTATGCCAGCCAGATTTAAACATATTTACATAACTAGGAGATGAAAGCTGATTATGTGTTAAGGACTGCAATTTTATCACATTATTTCTCTGATGCAATATAATATTCGTGCCAAGTAACAGAACACTATCAGATAACTTCCTAATGAAATTTTTCCAAGGCCTAAAGCCATAAACGTCAAGTGGCTGAACAAACGGAGTTGTTTTCTTTGGAATTGTCAACATTTCCACTGTTTTACCTTCTGGAGTTATTCGTTCTACCTCGGTAAGGGATCCACAAGTCTACCAAAAGAATGCTATGATCACTGACAGATCGAAAGTGTACTTCTTGAAATTACTTGAATAGGTGAGTTTTCATAAGCTTCCCTGATCTTGAGAACACTGCACAAACATTTGGTATTTTATTGTTATTTAAGTCATCAACTTATCAGGTATATCTGAAGGTTAACAACCTATCAATTCATGACATATGAACTAGTTTAAATCACAAACATTTTCGATCATTTAGTTGGTCATCTTCAGGTGATTGAGTATAATGAATAATATAAATATTTTGAACACAAAGTTTAGCAGTTGTACAATGCCATATTATAAAAGAAACATGTAATCATATAATTTATGATTGATAAAACTGCATAGAACCAAGAGTGAACGTCAATGTAGGTTACATAATACACTCTTTCATTCATTTAGTGTTCTGCCCAAGGGCAGGTCTTTCGCTGCAAACCCAGCTTTCTCCACTCTTTTCTGTTTTCTGCCTTCCTTTTTGTTTCCTTATATGATCCATATATCTTAATGTCGTCTATCATCTGATATCTTCTTCTACCCCGAACTCTTCTCCCGTTCACCATTCCTTCCAGTGCATACTTCAGGAGGCAGTTTCTTCTCAGCCAGTGACCCAATCAATTACATTTCCTCTTCCTGGTCAGTTTCAGCATCATTCTTTCTTCACTCACTCTTTCCAACACAACTTCATTTCTTATTCTGTCTGTCAAATTCACACGTTCCATTCTTCTCTATATTCATATTTCAAATGCTTCTATTCGCTTCTCTTCACTTCGTCGTCCATGTTTCTACCCCACACAATGCCACGCTCCATAAAAAGCGCTTCACTAGTCCCTTCCTTAGTTCTTTTTCAAAAGGTCCGCAGAAGATGTTCCTTTTTCTATTTAAAGCTTCCTTAGCCATTGCTATCCTTTTTTTGATTTCCTGGCAGCAGCTCATGTTACTGCTCTATTGCCTCATTTAGAATTGTCAAGTTTACCTTCTGTATCTTTCTTCCTATGACCAAGGTTTTCGTCTTATTTGCATTTATCTTCATCCTATACTGCTCACAGCTGTCATTTAGCTCCAGTAGCTTATCCCTTAGTGACATATCGTCTGCTGCTAACAATGCCATACCATCAGCAAATCTTATGCACTTTATTCTTCTTCCTCCTACCATCACTCCTCCCATGTTCTGAAAACAGTTCTTTACTAAATCCTCCAAGTAGATGTTGAATAGGGTGTATGATAAAGGACATCCTTGACATACTCCTCTCCAAATTTCACTTCCTTCTGACATTTCTTCTCTTATCCTGACTTTGGCTTGTTGTTTCAGATAAAGATTACTAAACAGTCTTCTCTATTTCCAATCCACAGCAATTTTCTTTAGGATCCCCATCAGTTTATTCCAATCCACTCTGTGAAAAGCCTTTTCTTTGTCCACAAATACTACATACACTTCTTTATTCTTCTCTAGGTATCTTTCGCCGATTGTTCGTAGCAGTCCAATTGCATCTCTCGTAGCTTTTCCCTTCCTGAAGCCAAACTGCTCTTCTTCCAACTGTTCTTCCATCTTAGAATATAAACGTCGATTCAGTATTCGCAACAGAATCTTCGCCAAGTGCGATATTAGACTGATAATCCTGAACTCATTACATTTCTTGGCATTATTTTTCTTCAGTATTGGAATCAATACAGTCTTATTAGTTATTTACATAAACACATTTTGTTCCTATTTTTATCAAGGTTACATAGTTAAAACATCTGATAAAACCTATTTGTTAATAGATATCAAAACATATTAAAAGCACATTGTATGCGTAAACAGTAGTCTATGAGGAGATGTATGCGTCTAAGTACTAATGTTATAAGTTAGGATGTATATTATATTTTAAGTTTTATAGAATTTTACAATGTGTACGTTCGATCACTCCGATGGATTCTAGTGATGGGCATAATGCAAGATCTTGTTGGTGAAAGACGGATGCTAGCTTATTAGTTCATTAATTGTAAAGCTACGATGTTTATAATATTCAAACAATCACCTGAAGATGACCAATTAAATGGTCGAAATCGTTTGTGTTTTAAACTCGTTCTTTTGTCATGAATTCATAGATTGTTAACCCTCAAACGGAGTTGTGACTGTTTTATGACATAAGTGGAGTTGTGGGGTCAAAAACGATACCACTACAAAATGAGGTAAAATATCAATTTTGTTTATATTTTAAGATGGTCTAATATGAATGTAATTATTATTAAGTTTGTTTACATAAATTAAGGACATATATCTAATATGAGTAATTGTGCAAGACATTGAAAAACCAACAGATCATAACATAATGTAACTTCAAAAACTGTATGACGTTTTTTGAGCTACTTTAAAATTATTGTAAAAGATAAAGTTCCATTTTATCAAAATTTTCTATATAACCATCACGTTAAAATGTAGTAAACACATTAAAATTGTCAGTCTGTTTGCATACGTTGCTGTCAAGCTGGATTTCCTTTATTCTCCACATTCTCTACATGTAACTGATCGGCAGGCCTGGCAAACTGGACGGTCACAACTAACAGTACTGGTTTGTCTTCTTCTCTTTTGAACGAGGACATAGTGCGCAACGTTTTCTTTTCGATTTGTCGTGTGTTCCTCCCTTCCATGGCAGAGATTCCTCCAAAATCCTGGAAACAATCATTCTGAGTTCCTTTGGGAGTCGGTCATTTACAAGCCTTTCATGTAGGTATGGCTCTGTAAGTTGTCTTCCTAACGTTTTCAGGAATTCAAAGTGGGAAATGGGTTTATAGTTCATGAATGATGTCTGTATTATATAAGATTTGAAACCAGCATCTCAGCTACACAGGCATAAGAACATATTATAGCACGCCTAAGATTTTTCAACTATTTTGTGAAAAATATACGACACTGCTGCACATGGATCATTTTCCTTCCTTGTTGCTCGTGTTGCAAAATCATCAAAACGCAAGCAACATATCAAAATGTATCCTCGCCTGACAGAAAGAATGGCACGGAAAATATCTCTTCCAGTACCATCAGTTGCAAACATGGATTCGAGACTTTCATGGTTTGATTTGAAAACTGCTGTGTAATATTAACCCGAAAAGTGCCCTCAGCTCTACCGCATTAGTGTCTCTCAATTCTGTACAAGTTTTATCAGAAAAATTTGCTCTGTAGGAACTAATTTTCTCATTCGTGTGTATAACGATTTCTGTAATCATGTCTTCTGTAAATAAACATTCCTATATCTGTAAAAGATTGCACGAATTCCCTAAACATTTAGCTTTTCCTTTCAATGTAGAAACTTTCATTACAATATTGTGTGCTGGTGGTCTTCTGTTTCTATTAGGTTCGGTAGCCGATCATTTGCATGCATTGTTACCATGAAACACCATTTGGTTGGTTTACATCTTCATCCACTCCATCCGAGTCGTAATCTTGTACTGAATCCGTGTCATGTTCAGAATTATAGTCCAGTTCATTTTCGACTTCACATCACTGGCATCACTGCCTTCACTTTCATCTACAATACTGTTTACAAAGCGTGGGAAACCAGAATCGAACACTGATACACTTTTACGCGTATTAGTAGCCATATTCCACTATGGAAACTCGTTGATTGTACATTGACAAGGTGCAGATACACAACTGAAGTTGTGGGGTCGAAAAGGATACCGCTCAATATTTTAGCTATTACTGGACATAAATAACAGTACCTGCTGGTCAAAGACACAGCCAATAGATTAAGCTTGAAGAAAGGAAAAGGTACACAAAAGATTTAGAGAAAGAAACCAATGGTTAAGGAATGTCAGGGATATACAATTTTCCTGGTATCGAAAAAGACCCCACAACTCCGTTTGAGGGTTAACCTTCATATACAGGTATCTGATAATTTGATACTGAAATAACAATAAAATATATTATAAATATTTCTACAACTTATCTGAATGTAAAATAATAATAAAAATGACCTTCAAATAAACATTTTGGGCGATAAACATTTTCTTCTTCGTGATGATAATGGTGATATGAGTACCTATATGAGTGTCAAGCGATTATTTTGAAAAATCATATCTTGTAGGCTAAGCCTTCTCCGAATATAGTTATTTATAGGGAAATTTCTTATTTCAAATGGAACGTATGACGGAAAAATCGTTGTGAAAATCCATTATCATTTGGTGAGCTTTCCTTGTCAGTTATACTTCAGAAATAGTTTTCTTCTAAATAAGATCTTTGCTAAAATATTATCTCGTAAATTGATTTGTGATTTTAGAAAATTGCCTTACGTGAAATATTCTCGCGTGATGCTTAATTTATGACAACGGGTCAGATTCATCATAAGTGTTATTAAGTTTTAACAACAGTTAAATGTCTAAAAAACATCGGAAAGTTAATTAAACAAGATGGTGTTCTCGAGGTCTGTAAACTCTAATAGCACGAACGTTCTTAGAAGACGAGGTAACTGTAATTGAAGAGCATGGTCGACGATGTCCTTAAGAGTAGCAAGAAACTGTTTAAATACTTAATGCATTGGAAGCTGCAATTTCTTTACAAGAATTATTTGACAAAATCCGCATCATTCCTTTGCGAGAGCTAGTTATGGCAAACGAGAAGGTAGTAGTCGTGTACATGAATAGTTGTTACATGAATTATGGACTTGTTCTGAGAGGAAACAGCAAAGTCAGTTCTATCATTTACGATAAAAGTAAATATCTGCTTATCGTCTTCTAAATGGATCTGCATATTTGATTGAAACTTGGCACTGACTCAATTCAAGATTATAGATTTCAAAACATTTCATAATCGCTGACGTTCACGCTTGTGATAGGTCTATTACTATAGGCCTACTAACTGCATCTCATATTATACGTTTTGATTTGTCTTAATCCCTGGAATGGTTGAGCATTGGAGTCATGGTGATTTGACTTAAAAGTCCTTTCAAAAACAGCAACATAATTATTCGATAACAATTTATATTATTTATTTGAATTCCAGCGATTTTGCAGCGTCAGTGACTAACTAGGTGAAATTAAATAGATTAGAATCAAGAGAATCTATGAAAATATCTGTCGACGATAGAATTAAACTTTGTAGTATAGGCCTACTACGTAAGGATTATTATTATTTTTTTCCTACAGAATATATCTGTTATGGTAACAATTAATATTAGAGGAGAAAAATTCGCTCCGGCGCCGGGGATCGAACCCGGGTCCTTGGTTCTACGTACCAAGCGCTCTCACCATTGAGCTACGCCGAAGTCCAATCCACAGCACCGGATCGAAACCCTCTCCTCCAGTGTTTTTCCCTTTTGTGGCCTGACTCCAAGTTGGGCATGTATGTTGACATTTTTATATGAAGTCAATTGCCATTATACAAGGAGCGCACTCAGTTGAGTAACATGCTGGCCGGGATTCCACAGTAATATGCACAGTAATCTGTACAGAAATATGCACTGTTGCTAGTAGAATGTACGTAAGGATTATTATTTTTTGGTCCTACAGAATATAATTGTTATGGTAACAATTAATATTCTAGCAGTGTGCTAAATTGAATATCAACTTCTGCTCAACGTTGACAAGGTTAACTTCATGTTAATATAGCCTTTTCTTTTATATAATTTTATATATATATATATATATATATATATATATATAGTCTTAACGATTACCGTTCTGAACTAAATATTTTGGGTTGATGGATATATATATATATATATATATATATCCGTTCCGCAACAGCCCATGGAGAGTCAAAATCGACCAGACGACTCCTGGTCTCACATCCACATGACTCAGCAGAGATGATCGATCATCCAACCAGTACGGAGGTAACGTGTCTTCAGCACCGGATTTCACTATTCGCTGTAGCTCCCAAATTCATTACGTCTTGTGGGTACCGGTCCCATACATGAGAAAATGTATCCCCCCCCCCCATGACATTTCGTACCAGTGCTCAATTGTATAATATGACGCCATAGACTACGCAGTTACAGCGCAGGGTTTGATGGATGGATGGATGTATACTATTTTTATTATACAAGTTGAGTCATTGAAGTGCGAAAGAGCGCGCGGTGTTTGTGCTATCGTCGAACACAGCTGCTTCCTATCCATGAGTGTGCAACCTATATCGCCTCAGAAAGCCAGTGGCTGCCTAGTGAGTCGGTTCGTTTATTAGAAGTTGACTGCTTGTAGTCTATGTTACAGCAGAGAGTATTATTGCTGTTCATAAGTTTTCCAAATTAGTTATTAGGAGAGATCTCCCTCAATCTTCCGACCCAACCCCTTGCGACTTTTTATCTCTGGTGTGAATTAAAAGATGTTATATATAAGACACTTTCACACACCTTGATGAAATTGCCATAATTTATTTCTCAATGGAAAGTATGATCTGTGAATAATTTCTTAGAGGTTTGCTGAAAATGTGTGGACTATGAAGGCGTCCAGTTTCAGCACCTCCTTTCATAACACTGGTAAATAAGTAACTTTTAATTGCTTTCATTCCACAAATTGTTAGGGAAACTATATATGTATGGTTTCATCACATCCAGTCTATGATTCCCGCACACAGTGGTAATAGTAGTAGTATTGAATGGCTAGGGGACGACCCTTCAGTACGTCGAGTCGACAGTGGCCTATTGTGCACCCCGAGTAATGGGATGAACGAGAATGAGGTGTACCAGCTCAGCGGCCGCATGAGACCCCTCACCCGCACACCCAATGGACCACCTACACCCTCCTCCCGCCTTAAGTTCATACCGCCAAGGTGGCCAAGCAGCACAGGATCCATTCCGACAGTCCTTCTAAGTTGTCGAAGCGCCCTCGAAAGTGCTCTTAAGGAATGAATCCTGGCAGAGATATTGCGAAAGGCTTGGAACTCAGAGACGATTTCGGAGAGGACGCCCCTCCTGCAACCGGACGAAAACATGCGTGATAACCTGAGTATGCCTATGGAATGAGATGCTGAAGATGAATGATATGAAACCTAAATTCTTTTTCTACAGGGAAGAGGAAAGGAAATTGACCATGGCAATGAAAATTCCAACCCGGCATCTGCGTAAGTAACAGTGGAAAATTACGGAAAAATCACAGTCAGGTTGGTCGGTCCGGGGATTTGAACCGCGGACTTCCGAATGCGAGTACCGTGCGGAACGCATGAGCCACCGCTCTCGGACCCTGCACATGCTAATCAGAGCCGCGCGCTGGTCCGCACTTCAATGACTCTTGCTCTGTTTAAAAGAAATAGGTGAAACTTATTTCAGAACAGTCGGAATTTTATGATACTTTTGACTATGCACTTAAAATAGACTGCCATATTTTTGGAGTAAAATTTATGCTGTTTCATTTCTATACTTTCCGAACGAAATATAATAATGAATGAAACGAGATTTGTCCAACTTTTGAATTCAAAGAGTACGCTGAGAGACAACGGATTAACAAATATATTTCAATTTCATTTTCATTTCGCTTCATTAAATTTATTGTATTCCATAGATCTTACATTAGTACTGAAGTCTTAAGATGTGGAAGAAGTCATATGTTTGAAATTTATTGGCCAGTTATGCAGAAAACGTGAAAATGTTTAATTCAGTTTCTACAGTATCTCAGTGAACCCGATTTGCTTTCACAGGTGCTCTACTTTATCACTAGATCATTCATTGCATTTTGCCAGTTCCGAATGTTTCCATTGGAATGACACTGCTATTTAGGTCTTGTACTTCGTACTGACTCGCAGGTCTGGTCGTGGTTGGCAATGCACGTTCCTTGCAGAACGTTCACTTGTCTCTGAAACTGTTTACTGTTCATGACTCGACCTCATTTGGCTTCAATTAATTTGATCAGGAATATTTTCATTGTTACTGCTGGATGCACGTCGGCGCTCTGAAACAAAAGAATGACGGGCTCGAATCCTACAATTCAATGCGTCAGCTGCATTCATTTGTCATCTCTGTCAAGGCTAAGCTGAAGCCTGTTGCCGGAAGAAGGCTAGGGGCGTAGCACCTATATTATGACAATCACGTATTAGCTGGCTACTGACTAGCTGAACGCCTAGTTTAAAGTATGTGGGAGATAAATGATTAACAATTTTTTAATTACTGGGAGATAAAGATAGAAGTAGAAGTATGTGACGTAGACATCACACGGTATTAGTTGTTTTTTCTTGTATGAAACACTGCAAAGCAAACTGCGATTAGTGTCTTATTGTATGTATAGGAAACATCATGTTCTTTCACGAACATTTTTTAACATACAGTAGTGGCAAAAAAAAAAAAAAAACCGGACCGACCCTTGTAGCTGATTTCAGAGCTTTGTTCACTCCAGAGCACGATAGACTGGTAACGAAGACTTTCGTGGTTCGAATCCTGCCTGGGAAGGAAACTTTTTTTTTGTTTCGTATTCAAATGTATTCTCAATACTTTTCGATTGCAGCGATATTTTACTACTTAATTAACTTATTATTCCCAGAATATGAATTTTACCAGCAATCGAAAAGTATTGGGAATAAATTTGAATAAGGAACAAAAAAAAGTTTCCTTCTCAAGCAGGATTCGAACCACGAAAATCTTAGTTACTAGTCAATCGTGCTCTAGAGTGAACAAGGCTCTGAAATCAGCTACAAGGATCGGTCCGGTTTTTTGCCACTACTGTACATGTGTAGAAATAGATACCGAGTAACTGAGATGGTACTGGCTACGGACTGGAACGTACGGGGTTCAATTCCGGCTGATTATCGTTGCCAAATTTCCAGAACGACATAAGATCCACTCACCCTCCTGTCAAATTGAGTACCGGATCCGCTGCGGGGGTAAATACTGTCGAATCGTGGTGCTGACTACACCACCTCATTTTAGTACCGAGGTCATGAAAGTGTGCGCCTTTATGGCGTTTAAAGTGTTTACCTTTACCATTTTTGCTTAGAAAAGTTTCCTTTGAAAAGGCAGTAGGCAAATAGAAAACAAGCTGTACTTATGTAAGACTTTCAAGAAATTTGTAAAGACTTTTTTGCCCTGAAATGTAATTCTTCAAAACATAACAATAATTGATAATTCTAGACATGAAACAGTCATTATATAAACTATTTTAAAATGTTCTTTACGTATCTATCATTGTATCTATTTCATGTGGATAATAAATTTAAGATTATTAGAACTTATATCGAGCAAAATGTCATTATTTTGCTTTATTGCATAACCGATTTGAATAATGTTCCAGTACTACTGGAAAAATGTTTTACATTTGTCATTTATAATTTCTTAGTAGGCCTAACTTAAGTTTTAAATATGGACTAAGAACAAAATTCGAGACACAATTATGAAGAAAGGAACGTATACATATGCAGAGTGAGTCATAAGTATGTTTCGAAAACGCGTGAGCGTGCTCCTGGACCAAATATAAGAACAATCCCTTATATGAAAATTTTTACGGAAAATGCTTAGTTTTTGGAAGAAACAGTAATAGTGACTTTTGTTTTCATAAGTATTTGATCATATTATTGTGTTGTTTTTTGTTTTGATTTTGTACCAGTGTTTGTTTACAAACAACACATTGGCAATACAGTAGTAATTTTTTTTTTATTGGAGGCGGTGGTCCAGTGCTTTGACCACCCAGATCACCCGACCTCACCCCATTAGATTTTTATCTTTGGGGTCACTTGAAGGCTGTCGTTTATGAAACACCAATGAATGATGTAGAGGAGCTATTGCAACGTGTTCAAAATGCAATGCCAATTTGATCCGTGATAACAACATGGTGTTTGAGCGAACTCGCCAGTCATGTGTACATCGTGCTCAGGCATGTGTAAATAATGGAGAGGGACACACTGAGCATATTTTGTAAACGTTAAATGACAAGTTTCCAAACATGTACTTGTGACACAACAAAAAAGAACAAAAGCAAAGTATCACCATTTCCCCAATAAATAAGAAATTGTTCTTATTTTTGAGCCAGGAGCACGCTCGCGCGATTTCCACACATACTTATGACTCATCCTGTACACATACATACATATATACGTACATACATACATACACACATACATACACATACATACATACATACATACATACATACATACATACATACATACATACATACATACATACATACATACATATCATGCCTATGAACCTTCGTATAATTACTTGCATATTTCGTGTATGACGCACTTGAATTCTCTGAAGATCGTGACACGGTGTGGGTGCCCAAAACCTTCATGTTGTATGCCACCAACATTTGTGTCGACCTACTTTCTGCCCGAGCGGTCAGTCTGTTGTGTAACGCCTTGTTTATGTGTTAAGGAATTCAGTCTGCAGTGATGAATATTTACGCTGCCTGCAGACTGAATTAAATGCAGTACTATGTTGTATAACAACGAGATCAAGTGAAGGGTATATTACCGTACAATATAGCTTTTCTACCTACCAACACACTCTCATGATGGAACAATATTAAATCTTGAGGCAAGACTTAAGAAAAATGAAGATGCACAGTTTGTATGAAAATACAGATAAGATTACGAAGGAAAAATATATATAACAAAGAGATGATGCTGTCACAGATAGCGATAAATAATAAAGAGGGCACGATAAAGAAGCTTTTACTTTGTGGATTCTGTGTGAATATGTTGGAAGGTAAAGTTACGCACATAATAGAGAGGTGTACATATCGTGTCAAGAATAATTACAAAGTTTTTCTTAACGTCAACGTTTTATTTTTATTAAAACACAAATAAAACTTGTTGTGTTATCTCCTTTTCCATGTTGATTGGCTATTGAAAGTGCAAATAAATTCACAAATTATTCAATGACAGAAAACAAGCCTTACACATCGAGAGTGCATCTGTGAGCCCCTATTGTATCAAATAAAATTGATCTTGACAAAACAGTTACCGGTCACAGGAAAGATGGCCTCATCTCCGCGAAACTGAATATACCTGATTTCACGTTGAAAATTCTGAAGAAATAAAATATACGAGATTCTTTTTAAACATATCATGAACATTATTTCAGAAAGGACGAATATTATACGTGTGATATGTGTAAACATTGGAATTAAATCATCCAAACGAGTTTAATTCTCAGTAGAACTCAGTCTACTTTCCTTCAGAAGATTGTACGAGTATAAGAGTGTGTGTGACCTTTAACCACGCCTAATTCCATAATTCCACTCGTCTCGTAAATATTCAGTAAGAAAAGAACAAAAACCGTACGTGACTATAGCAAAGAGGGCTAGCCTATTTTACATTTGAATAGCCATTGGGTGTTAGTCCTTTTATGCTATTCTACAAGACATTCATTTTCGACAGATCACTATTATTTATTTGTTATAAAAGTTGCCTGAATGAAAGTTTCTATGCAATGTTTTCACTTGTGTGGCAATTCTCTATTATAAACTAAATAGGCAGACAGACAGACAATATTAGACAGGTAGATAGACAGACAGATAGGTAGGTGGTTGGGTGGGTGGATGGATTGATGGATGGATGGATGCATGGATGGGTAGATGGTTGAATGGATAGATAGATGAATGAATGGATTGATAGATAGACGGATGGATGGACGGATAGACGGACGGACTAAAGGAGACAAGCAGACAGATGATCCAGATGAGCAGATGGTTGGTTGAGTGTGTTGGTGGATGGCTTAACGGAATAGTACAATATATGAGTAGGAGTATGTTTATGTGAAAGAATGCACCGTTAGTGTATGGGTTTATTTTGTTCTTTATATATGTTCTGTAAGTCGAAATGCTTTAATAATGGTCCAAGGTTGATCTCACATTTTCTTACAAGCAATCCTATACACTTTGTCCTCTCATTATTATGTAGTAAATTATCAATAATTTATTGATAAAAGTTTTCTTGACATACAAGGAGGACACAAAGTCCCTTTACCCCCTATAATAACCAATATAAACTCCGAAACTTAAAGAAATAAAATGAACAACAGTTCTTTAGAGGAGTTTTGTTGAAATATGAACCATTACTTGTCCAAAGGATTAGTCTGTGTACCGTCATTCTCATGGCAAAGGATAATACGCCACCAACCCATTATGCCATCGCAGTACGCGAATATATTAATTGTCTTAACTCTTAATGAAGTTCTTCCTGGACGTTGGGTTGGTCGTGGTTCTCCTGCGCTGCCGGCACCACTTGCCTGGCCACACGAAGCCCAGACCTCACCACATGTGATAATTCCCTATAGGGGTTCATAAAGGGTATCGTTTCACAAAACCGTTACAATACCACTGACGAACTGAAAGATGCTGTAAGATAAGCTTTCACACCAGCAATGCTCCGAAGAATGTCGCACAGAACCTGGCGGCGTATTATCCTTTGACATGAGAATGACAGTACACAGACTGATTCTTTGGACAAGTAATGGTTCATATCTCAAGAAAACTGCTCTAAAGAACTGTTGTTCATTTTATTTCTTTAAGTTTAGGGGTTTATGTTGGTTATTATAGAGGGTAACGGGACTTTGTGGCCTCTCTGTATAGTATGTAGCTACATTTGAGAATACATTATTTTATTAGGATAACGCTGAACGATATTTCTCTATATATTGTTTATAGATAAACTGATCCGAGTGAAAGTTGCTCATAATTTCATTGTGGTCTACTATACACATATTCATCTCTCCATATTTAGTATTACTATCGCTTTAAATAAATTAAACTGTTTGAACATTCATCTTCTTGAATCGGTTACGTTAAAATATAGATTAGTTCTAACAAATTTCATAATTAGTGAGCTGTTGGCTAAAAATGAAATAAATAATAAATATGGCTTGGAAATTGTATAATATGAGCCAAAACAAACAATACTGAAAATGGGTACTGCACTTTTATGCAACTATTGTTGCAGTTAAGTAAAGCGCTTTAATAAATTGGAACATGAACGTATCATTGTAAAACAAAATTCCATATTCACTGACCCCCTTTTTTATATAAAACACATGTTTAAAATCTTTTCTGTTATTTTATATACAAAATTCATAATCATAACTATCACGTAGATTCTGGAACATGTTTGCAAATAAAGGTTGCTGCAGTTGGTGAAAGAAAGCCACCATCTTTTTCCGTAATTCCACAATTGTTTTTGGTGGACTCATCATAATACTATACTCGTATACCCCATACCCAGGCATTGGGTGATATAAGGTTAGGTGAATGCGATAGGAAATGTACTCCACTGGAAATTATGCTTTCCCAAAATGTTTCTGGAGCAAAGCGAGTGTGTTCATGGCCATGTCAATTAACATAACCGTGTTACTCAGTGGCGGCGGTAAAACATTTGACGTAAGCCATCTGAAACTTATTTCAAACTTGAATCATTTGCAAGTCCATATGAACGGAAATAACATTCAACAATAAAGGCTTCTTCCTCTGTGGTGAGAACCATAATAGCAGCACTAAACCAAGCACTAAATCTACAATATATCCCAATATTCTGGCAAATAAATAAATACTTGGTTACTAGGTAAACATGAGCAGTAGCTAAGGGATAATTTCGATACTAACAAATACTACAAATGGTAGTGATTTTATAACTGGTATGTTGACAGTTGAGACAAATATCGATAATATTTGTCAGTACTGAAGTTCCATGAAATTAAAATTGCACTAGATTTCTGAGACGGTTACTGGAAGCTAGAGAAATTTGAACATACTAATAATTAATTAATATCAGTATTAATTTAATACATAATAGTAATTTGTGTGTATAATTCAGGACTATAATCAGGTAAGTTTTCGGAGTAATAATTTGATATGGTCAAACAAAATACATTTTTAGGTTAAGTCTCGTGAGTCAATTGTTTAGTGAAACCAATGAATTTCGTATTGCCAGACAAAATACTTGACATGTTGATCCCTTTCTCGTATAATTTGCCTACGAAAATATGTTACAAATTATTGAATTATTCAGAATAACCTTCCAACATAAAGTACGGTAAGTAAATAAGTCATTTAGTACGTAGGATCGTGTGATATCTGGTAATAGTTGGCAACACTGACAAGACGGCAATATTTTCTGTTTAGGAACTGTTCTTATGTGACCCTCACTTTATAAAATCTATAAAATAGTTTAGAAGAAATCGCTGTACGTAGACAGTCAGACAGTATACCAAAAGATATTTCCTTTTATATTTACTGAAAACATGTATCATTGTGAAAAACCCTAAATCAATTTTACAGTACCTTTCATAATACTTAATCTTTGTATTCCATATATTGAGAAGGTAAAAAACGAAGAGAAGTTCTCTCTTCATATGATTAATTCTTGCGAATTGGACTTGATGTTGTTTGAATAGACTGAGTGTCTATGGTGTAGGTTTTCTTTGAGAACTCCGAATTACGTGTTTATCTCGTTGTGTGAAGTAGAAGCCCACGCTCCGGTCAATGTTCGGGTCAAACCGTGGGCCGCGCAACTCTTCTAGGCGTTGCGCCGTTACTGACCCGTCTGGAAATCTGCGCCACACCATAAACGGTAGGCGGATATATCTTATTCAACAACAAAGGCTATTCGGAGTCAATGAGGCAAAGGTGTGGTGAATAATTCAAGAATTAAGGAATGAGAAGCTGGATAATTGGAAGTACCTTCTCAAAAGTACCCCTCAACGTCAAATTCGATTCCCTGTTCTCTTACATCTCTTAAATTGCATACTTACAGTACTGTATAGGTTTTTTCTTTATTATCTTCTTGTTTCGCCTCCATGTCATAAGGTCACTGTTTGAGTTCGCTAGGAAGCACACGCAGGGCGTGCAGGTTAACTATAATTGCCATGATTATGTATATCCGTGTCAAGGCAGCTGGACCCTGGAGTCTGCAACCTTGATACTGATAACTCCTCAGGTGTTCAGTTTCTTGAAACTGTTTGACCTTCACGTCGCTACCATCATTATCATCATCAACACCGTCGCAATAATAACAGTAACAGCAATGAAGTATGGGTGGTGGAAGTAATGAAGCAATTAAGAACATAATTTCAGTGGATACACAGCTTCAGGTTGTCCTCACAGGACCAACGGTTACCATAGAATAGAATAGAAATGTAAAGGGCTTCTAAAGGCTGTAATTACCTCTCGTCATTGCATCCTAAACACTTTTGTGACACACTCTGCTTTGTTTTACCAACGTAAAATTAAAATTTAAGCAAATAGGCTCAGTCGTCCCAGGGGCAGCATCTTTGATAACGTCATGCATTAAAATGTATTTCATAGATACATGAGCTTTCTGCAAGTTATAGAATTACAATCACAGATATCTCTGTCCTAATTGGACACAGTAGACAGACACAATCCTCGGTCTTGCTTATCTTTTTGGAGGAGTGTGACCAGTGGTAGCTTTTCTGTTTGTTTAGTTGAAGTTTATTTATTAGTACTTGTCTTAATCCTGGAACACTTTCCCAATAGGAGTAATTTTGTTTCTCTCCCAGGCTCTGATTGGCTTTCTTTGGCTAATAATAATAATAACAATAATAATAATAATAATAATAATAATAATAATAATAATAATAATAATAATAATAATAATAATAATAAAAAAATAATAATAATAATAATAATAATAATAATAATAATAAATAATAATTATTATTAATAGCGGTTATCACGCTATTCGTTGGATCTAACGTTCGCTGGTTAAATCCGGACGGAGGCGATTTATTTTAAAGGACGATGAAATCCTTAGCGTGGCTTCCTTAGGAGGGAATGGAATGGAATTTAACTGAGGGGGGCACGGATGGCCCAGCACTGCGGCCTATTGAGATCTATTGCGCTAACTCTCGATATGGAATGCATTTTACGTCACAGATCCCCTACGCGCACCGCCGTAACCACATCACACCCTTAACGACCGGTCCCTACAGTCGACAGAATCCATATACCATTCCTGCTTCGGCAAATTCCCCCAAGGCCCCCCTATCGGTCCGAGGCGAAACTCCTCTCCCCGAGTAGATCCGCCTCGGATGCCAGAAGCCATCCAACATCTCTGAACTACATTCCACGGAGGCTGGTCGAAAGAGTCAGTAGCTTCGGGAGGCCGCCGGTTGATTGATTTGAAATGATGAGGAAACGATGATGGGGAAGGAAAGGAAGTGGCGAAGATGAGTGGGGTTCCAATCGCCTGATAAAGTTACCTGATATTCATCCATAGGAGTGAGGGAAAAACCCCGAAAAAACCTCACCTAGGCAACTCGTCCTGACCGGGAATCGAAACCGGGACCGTTGGGTTCGGAGTTAAACTCGCTAACCCCTCCACAACGGTGGACTCCTTAGGAGGGAAGTAAAACTTTCGTTTCTATGTAGAAGTAGCTTTTTTAACGTAGAATATTAAAGTGGGCACTTATTCGGAAAAAGAAATATCTGTTACAATTTCTCTGATACTCTAGCAGTGGTCGGCAAAGATTACGTCATATAAAGTACAGTTCGCAGTACACAGCAAAGGAAAAGGTAGGAGGAGATCATACCCATACTGCTTAAATTTGAATGAGCAAGTGATGGCTAGGACGAGGGAAATCATGCCTTATCCCTCCATCCTGCTTGTGTATTAAGGTGTTGACTTGCGAGCCAAGAAATTCCGATCACTGCTCTATGGCATCTTGCTCCCTAGCGCCAGCGCGCCGATGCAACTCGCAACATATCATTAGTCGTTAGCGGCAGAGGGCCGATGCAACCCGCAACTTATCATTATTGAAAAAAATGAAGTTTGAATATCGTCATATATGTTTTACATTCAAGATATTACTAGTGACTTGAGCAATGAATGCTACATTTAAAACTTATTTTCTTGAACTTTTTACGATATTTATTAAAAGTTCAAGTTCTTGGTTTTATGATTATTTTAAGATGATTATCATCAAGCAGTTCCCTACGATTATTTGAAATCACACAACCACCAACCACTTGAACTATTTTTACGTTTCGACTTTTGAGTGGTTGCCTTTACTTTTTCTCTCTCGAATGAGAGGCACACACACAGCCATTTGTGATGTTTCTCGAACAGATGGCCGATCTGTCGGCCTGCCGCGAAGAAGAGAAGATGACATGGAATAAATGATAGGATTGGGGAAGAAGAGGGTTGTGGCCTTTGTAATTGGTATTGGTATTAGCCTGGAGATACTTTGAAAGCCACGAAAAACCTAAGTCAGGATAGACGGCCCCTGGGTTCCAACTTGGCACCTCCAAAGTACGAGACAGCTATGTTAAATTTTACATCATCGTGTAGCAGATTTAAGGCACTTAAAATAATCGTATCTCTTATAGAGGGATAGAGAGACCCTGAAAATTTTATGGCCATTTCTTGTCCACATTGTATTTCAATACTAAATAACCTCTGTAGCTGAAAGCGTCGTTAAATAAAACATTACTGATACTGAGCTACAACTGCTACTATCATAAAAAATAACGCAAAACTAGAAATAGTCTATACATAATATCATTTATCATAAAGTGATTTTGAAATAGTTAATTACAAAAATCTATACCAGACAACAAACAGAGTTCTACGATCGTATTAGAATACAATAAATTCAAATTGGATTGGGACAAAGTCAATATAGCATATAAACGACCAAATAAAATATTTAAACATAAAACTATGAACAGAATATTCGTACTCGATGATTTAGTGTCGTCAGCAGACAACATTGGTAAAAATGAAGAGAATATTTCCGATGAATTTATTACTTTGGAATAAACAGCATGTCTCCGTAATCTTCAACATTTTCCTTATAAGACATTATTATGTAGTCTATATTTTTCACCGAAGCTAAAATTAACTTGCCTAAGAATTGTTTAAAGATTATAGTGAAAATAATTCTATAATTTCTTTAAAAATTGGAGGAAACATATCACGAATAATTTTATTATTCATCAATCATCACTCAAATCAATTTATAGATTCTTACTTATTCTTCAAGTCATAATTCCGTGTAATGTACGAGTATAAAATATAAATGAACATATTTTTTATACTGGAAACTTTATTGTACGCCTATATATTATACAGTTATGTTAAAAAAGAAAAACATGACACTTGTTCTCGGGGTGCAATATTCCGATTACGTTGTATAAGTTCCTAATCTTAGATCAGAGTGACTTTTCCGTTTGAGTTTTCTGTGTGGTGGATCTGGTGGATAGTTGAGAGAAATGTGTTGACTTAGAGAGTTTATGTGATGGCTGAGAGAACTATGGAGCCGTAGAGGAGGATTGCATTACATCCGGAACCCCAAGATCAGAATGGAGATTTGAATTTCTAACGTACCATGGAGTTACAGTAATCACGCGAAGACATCTGTTTTGAATGGTTTGAATTCATCATATTTGGGAAGATGGTGCTGAACCCCATATTGAGTAACTGTAATCCAAATGGATCTTATAAGTGAAATGTATAATAATCTTTTATTGCGAAAGAGAGTGAAGATTTTTACGATATGATGTATTTCAGCTGAAGACGGGCGTGGCTTGGCTTTTTAAAAATATGTTCGAAAAATGATGTTTCCAAGTTAAACGTTGATCAAGGGGAGATCAAGATAATATCTCATTGACTGTGACTCTGAAATTGGAACTCCTTTTAATGTAGAGGGTGATTACAGAATATTATGCTTGTATGTGTAGCCTACATTGCAATATTTGATTTATTAGGATTCATTATAATTCTCCAGTGATTACAACATGTATACACTTCCTCTCAGAAATCTTGAACTTGTCTTGTAGCTGTTTCACACTTTCCTTTACTCATTTTGCAATGGCATCTGCAAAATGAGCAACTGTGAACTAATCAGAGAGAGGAACATCAGTCCGAGAATTAAAACAGGAGCAGCAACAATAGCAATAAAACATATTATACGGGATCTTTCATAAGCAACTGATCACTCGAAAAATCGACCAATTTTTACGATTTTTGGCTGTGTTATGCATCTCTGCTAGTAAGAACCTTTCCCGGCGTCTTACACTCGATTTGATTACGCGTCTGCCCGCTAGAAGTCTAGTCACAAATATGTCCACCAGAAAGCGCCATTTATATTTCATGCGTGTTTGCATTGATATTACAAATGAGCGGCACGGGATATTCGAACCTTGTTTGACCAAGTGTTTCCTAACGGTCGCGCAGGTCAAATTGTTTGGCCACCAAGATCTCCAGGCTTAACTCATCTAGATTTATTTTTATGGGGATCATGTGTTTGCAGATAAACCTCGCAGCATCCCAGAATTGATGGAAAGGATTGTACACATGTTACAGATGGCTACTCCTGATATGCTCTCGAGAGTGTACGAGGAGTCGGTCCGTCGCTTTGTGAATTCTTTGGCGTGGCAGACATGTTGAGAACTGCGAGCCATAATTAGTGTAAGTGTAAGTTCATTGCAATTTATCATAATTTTTGTGTTATTTTGACACCAACTCTAAGTTTTAAATTTCATAGTGATAGTTTCATTCTTTCTATGTAGATAAGTGGAGGCTTATGGGCGGCAAACGAGTAACCAAATCGAGTGTACGCCAGCGGGAAAGGTTCTTAGTAGCAGAGATGCACAACACAGCCAAAAAAAGTAAAAAGTAGAAACTTTTTCGTCCACACCTGTGGAGTAACGGTCAGCGCGTCTGGCCGCGAAACCAGGTGGCCCGGTTGAGGTTTTTTCCGGGGTTTTCCCTCAACCCAATACGAGCAAATGCTGGGTAACTTTCGGTGCTGGACACCGGACTCATTTCACCGACATTATAACCTTCATTTCATTCAGACGCTAAATAACCTAGATGTTGATACAGCGTCGTAAAATAACCCAATTAAAAAAAAAAAAGAAACTTTTTCGAGTGATCAGTTACTTATGAAAGACCCTGTACATATTTAAAAAGTCTCTCTCTTGGCCCAAACTTCTCTTGACTTACAATATTTCAGAAATTTATACTATTACTAAGCTATGTTAACGTTACTCCCAAGTCTTTCATTCATCATGACTCAATGCCACTTCATGAGACAATGCGAAATACAAATAAGGGAAGGAACAGATTCATTTATGCAACCGAATTCTCTGAAGAAGGCGAACGAATGGATGGACGGAAGGACGAGTGTGATTTACATGATGCTCCTTGAAAGGAAATCTTGTTCTGTTGTTGACCGGAGGACTCATGATGCAACTGCCAGAGACCCGGGTCCTAGCTCCTGCAGGCTGATGCTAGGCAGCTTTCCTTGGGCTACTCCCATTTCTACTAAAATAACAATGGTAATAACGAATTAACATTCCATAAAAACAGTGAATCAGTTTAGTTTCCATAGACATACAATTCCGCACAATAACAATGTAGATGTAAATATTTCTTAATTTTAAATCCTAGTAGGAAGGTTATATAATCTATACTAATAATAAATCTGTAGCCGAAATTTTTCTGGTAATTTTCGATTTTCCAAAAATAATTGGTCCTAACATATATAATTAACCACCCTGAAACCGAAAATCGCTTTTTTGAAATTTTTGTTTGTATGTCTGTCCGTCTGTCTGTCTGTATGTTTGTTACCTTTTCACGCGATAATGGATGAACGGATTTCGATGAAAATTGGAATATAAATTATGTTCGTTGTAACTTAGATTTTAGGCTATAGAGCATTCAAAATACATTATTTAAAAGGGGGGTGATAAGGGGGCCTGAATTAAATAAATCGAAATATCTCGTTTATTATTGATTTTGTGAAAAATGTTACATAACAAAAAAAATTTCTTTAAAAATAATTTGCGATAAGTTTTATTCTTGAAAAATCTTGGTAGGACTGATATTTAATGGGATAAATGAGTTTTAAAATTAAAATAACTGCCATCTAAGGACGTATAATGAAATAAAAAAAATTACTTCGTCTATAAGGGGCCTTGGACAGCAACATTCGAAAGCTATGAAAGATAGCCTACAGAGAATGTTTCTGTGTTTGTATGAAGTAATATCGGAAGCTAAATTAACCGATTTGTATAATTAATTATTATTTCACCATTGGAAAGTGTAGTTTCTCTAGATGGACATAATGCTATAATGTTATTACAGTATCTTCTGATATAATATAATGTAATGTAATATAATATAATATAATATAATATAATATAATATAATATAATATAATATAATATAATATAATATAATATAATATAATATAATATAATATAATATAATATGATATGATATGATATGATATGATATGATATGATATGATATGATATGATATGATATGATATGATATAATATAATATAATATAATATAATATAATATAATATAATATAATATAATATAATATAATATAATATAATATAATATATGTCATATTATATACTATAATTTAAGTTATTTGAAGGGTTCAGAACCATAGTGGGCCAAACACCATTTACTGAATACGTAGAAAACAAGGGTTAAAATTAAGTTATTACCATAATTCAGTGGAAACCTATAACAAGTAAAATAAAGTATGCACATTAATTAATCTAAATGATGTCAATGTTCATTAAACTATGGTTGCATGTAATAAAAATTAGAAACATTTTAAAGGAATTGTCATTGCACCAATGAGTGGTCTCTGGACCAAAATGATCGCATTTTAATTATTTGGATGCAATTTAAATTAAGTAACATATTAAACGATTTATCCTTCTATCAAACACGAATGTTCCCTGGATCAAACGTCCTATTTTAATTATGTAATTACTTTATATTCATTTCTAACGGGTGCAGCGGAGCGCACGGGTACGGCTAGTATTGAATAATAAAACTTTTAGCATTAAAAAAAATAAATTGCCACGAAGTTTCGCATTATATCTTTCTTGCGTTTCCAAACAATACAGTTCCCTGACCATGTTAGAATGTTATTGTAATTCATATTTTATTTTCTTGAACTAATATTGAAATATATTCATAAATGAAGTCATGTAATGTGCATCAGAATAAGAAGACGAACTTGTTTTCTAGATTACATCCGAAGGTATTATTTATAATATCAAAAGTAAGACATTAATCTTCATTTACATTATTGCAAAAATTAATTAGTTTATGTTATTATATTAATTTTGTAAAAGTGTGGGAATTACTAATTCAGTTTTTAAGCCCACTCTGGTACAATGCCATACAAAATTAAGAGTGTGCTCTGAGGCTTGGATAATGACGAAAAAGGATATGCAGAAAATCACAACTAGAGAAATGAGATTCATGAGAAAAACAGCAGGATACACAATTTAGAATAAGGAACGAAATGAGGATATTTTGGAAGAACTGGAAGTTAAGTCCGTGATTACTTTCCTACGTGACATATCTGGAAGAGCCACGTAGAAAGAATGCCAGAGAGCAGATGGCCGAAAGCAGCCTTTTCGGAAGACTATCTATTGAAAGACCCTTAAAAAGATGGGAGTAACGAATCATTAGGTCCAAGGCTTGAACTGGATAATAATGATGATGATGATGATGATATTAATTTCGAATAGGTTTACATACCGTGAAGTCCAACAAGTAGTATGGTTTCCATTCCTCGTACACAATATCACGAATATTGTGAGAAAGTGTGATGGAGAACCCCGCCCAGCAGTCAACAGCCCAGTTGGGTGGAGTACGGATGTATTGGTCTTGTGTTGTGTTCATTGTGACATTATTTGTGGAATTTGGCTAATAAAGAAAGTGAAACGGTCGTCACTGTAGAACTGATAATTCTTTTTGTGGAACATTTACTGAGAAAGGAGGATTACAAGAAATTAAAGCGACATTTCAGACGAGAGTATCCGGATACACGAGTTCTTTTTACAATGGTACAAATTTACGTACGAACGGTTTAATGATATTCGAGTGCAGTCATTTAGCCAAAGGTGCGGGAAATTCTTAGAAGCTCCACTCCTAATGTTACGCTAACGTTTATTCATTACTTATTCATTTTGTATTTTCCTTTATTATTTGTTAATTAAATCTGATGTTCATTATTTCATTTAGGCCTCTATGTTAATTTATTCTACAGTTATATGTCTATGGCGCAAACAGTGAGAAAACCGTGAGGTTGACGGCATATTTCACTTTTCGTTGAATCTCATTGTAAAATATATATACCGGTAGTCTATACATATTCATTCATTCATAGTGTTCTGCCCAAGAGCAGATCTTTCACCGCAAACCTAGTATTCTCCAGTCTTTCCTATTTTCTGCCTTCCTCTTAGTCTCTGCATATGATCCATCTGATATCTTCATCTGCCCCGAACTATTCTCTCGTTCACCATTCCTTCCAGTGCATCCTTCAGAAGGCAGTTTCTTCTCAACTAATTCATTTTCCTTTTCCTGATCAGTTTCAGCATCATTTTTTTCTTCACCCACTCTTTCCAACACGGGTTTGTTTCTTATTCTATCTGTTCATTTCACACGCTCCATCCTTCGTCACATTCACATTTCAAATTGTTCTAGTTGCTTCTCTTCACTTCGTCTAATGTCCATGTTTCTGACCTATACAATGCTATACTCCACACAAAGCATTTCACTAGTCTCTAAATACATATTATATAGTGATAATTTTTAATATTATATTTCTATTTACGAAGTTATATAAACGTTTACATATAATAGATCATTCTTCAGAGGTTCACTCATGCGTAACAAAGACATTTAGAGCAGGGACTTATAATAATACTCTAACAATGATGCTTCTCCGCTAGCGATACTCTATTATACAGAATCTATTCTGGCTATTCGAGGATTCAGGTGTTTGGCAAAATACACTGACAAAAGTAAAATAACTTACATAGTTATTATAATGGACATCCTTTGTGGCATAATGGCCTCTGAAGGGACATTGTCGATCACCTGGCGTCCATATGCCTCAACAGAAGTGAACGATCATCCACGCAGTACGAGGAAACATTTCAGCACGACGATCCTTCTCGCCGTTATATCGCCCTTAAGAAACTGGACTTTTTTACTCACTGTAGCTCTCCAAATTCATCACGATGCTCGGCGGGTACCGGCCTCATACACAGGCCAGAATTTCTCTATGTTTTGTATAATGAGAAAGAAACGTTCTTAGACAAAAGTCATGAAAATATTCATTCATGAATGAAATACATATTATACTCTAAATAATTATTACGAAAAAGAAATGAAGCAGTCGAAACTGAAATTAAAAATCAATAACTGATTTCCGTCTTCTTGGCCTAAAGTGAAAGATTAAAACATGTCAAATATTGTGCAAATAGTACGAGAGTATAAAAATAAATGGTCTGGCTATGTATTTAGATTGGATCCACCTCGCATACCATATAAAATATGTCTAACTACCAATTAGAGGGAAGGCGAGGCGTTGAGAGCCAAGGAGACAATGGCGGGATCATTTATAAATTGTTTTACTTCGACGAAGAGACGGAACAAGCCTGCTGGCTTAATCCATCATATTTTATAATGCATATTCCTCTGCGATGTTATCGAGATGAAAGAAAACGGATCTAGCTCCACGATGTTTCAGCTGCATAACAACTAGGTGTAAAGTTTTATTCATCTCTTTTACGTATATTATGAAGCAGACATGATATATAATACTTTGGATCATATACATATATCATAAAATAAAGCTTGAGCTATGACATGCAGGCCGTTCAACAGAAATACGACGTATTGGATGACATTGAGTTTACTTGAATTATAAATCTGTACTGCGTAATATCCGGCCCTCGGACCTGTTATGAAAGATCAGGGGAAACTGTTCAACTTTCATTAATATCACTTTTCGCATTAAGTCGCGGTGCAGTAAGTAGAGCACCTCGTTTCATATTGTAGTAGTACGTTCCTTTCGCCCATAAACATTATGTCAGTATTTCAGGCAGTTTGGCGAGTTAAGTACGATGGCTCGATTTTTTACTTTCTCAATACATGAAGTATAACAGGAATATTACAAGGCTGTAAAAATGAGCGAATCCGAGATTTTCATGTAAATACACGTTTTCAGCATTCCTCTTACCTGGAAAGTGGCTTTCGGCATGCTTCCTATCTGTCTGTATACAACAATATTTCCTTCTAAAATACGAGGTGTATCAAATTAAATCCATTCGAGATGATTTATTAATTTAATTTATTAAAGTTCACAAAAATATGATAGATAGAGGAACATCGATATATTCTTGTAATAGATTTTCTTAGACGATGTCTCCATGAGCATTCACATGTGTCCCATTGTGAGGAAAGCGTCAGCGAAAAAAGATCTTGGCTGTTCCTGGAACTATTTCAGTATTGAAGCTTGCACTTCATCATCTGTGTACAATTTATGCTTCTTTAGATATTTCTCTGAGGCTACGAATAAATGAAAAATATATATCGATAAATCGAGACTAAGCTGGGTATTATATAGCATTCTGATATAAAAAATGAATAAGCTTTCGCTGGTCATCTTTGTACTGATTTATAATAATACTAGCCATATTGACAGATGCCTGAAATCTGTACTCTTACTGTGTATAGAAACAGACTGTTTTCTGTTGCTCTACGCAAAGCGAGTAGCACGCAACATACCACGTGATCGTACTTAGTCTGTGAAGACAAACATGTTTCATTTGATCATGCTTCGTGTTTGACGAATTTTGTTTATAATCATTAGCTATGAGTCTATTTATTCGGGAATGCTTCTTGTGAAATATGATAATTTTTCGTAAAAAAATTAAGGGTACTATTATTTGAAATAGATTGGTAAAAATTAAGGGTTCTTTATTTGAATTAGAAAAAGTACAGTGGTAATCTAGTTCAAATTCAATGCCACGATTTTGTTCTTGACTTTTGTACAACATAGACTTAACAAGACAAGTGAAACTGTGCAGTTCGCATAGAAAATATTTCTTGAGAGAAATTACTAAGTATTATAAGAAAAGTTAAGATTTTAGTCAAAGTTTTTTTTTTCTCCTTTCGACCAAGTACTACACAGATGGGGACGGTTTCTCTTACAAAGAGAATGGTCACTATTTTGTAGCCTACGTTTGTGGTGTAACGGCTAGCGCGTCTGGCCGCGAAACCAGGTGGTCCGGGTTCGATTCGCGGTTGGGGCAAGTTACCTGGTTGAAGTTTTTTCTGGGGGTTTCCCTTAACCTAATATGAGCAAATGCTGGGTAACTTTCTGTGTTGGATCCCAGACTCATTTCACCGGCATTATCACCTTCATCTCATTCAGATGCTAAATAACCTAAGATGTTGATAAAGCGCCGTAAAATAACCTACTAAAAAAACTATAACTATTTTGTAAACTTCCGCTGTCTTGCTTACGCGTGAATTTCCATCTTACATTTCAAGTATATAGCTAGATTCCAGTAATCATTAATCCGTTTTCTATTGTGGTATTTTGTCATGATATTATCTGTTCTGTTTATATTCTTTATAGCCTTCTGAGTGTGTTTTATTATGGATTACCGGCCTACAGCTGTGTAAGACAGTGGTAGGAATACCACAGGAGATGGCGCTGAAATACATAACTATCAACAAGAATGGAGACATAATGTTTTATGGACGTCAGAGTACTGTTTGCCACAGAATTTACCCTACTACAAACGACTTGGAAGAGGGATTTAACAAGACTTCATCTCAGATGAACTGACCAGTTCCTAATGTAGTCATAGAACGTGAAATTGTACCCATACTACAAAGGAAAAATGAACAATTAGTTTTGCTAAATTGTGTTTGAATTATGGTATTAAAAAATTCCATTAGAATGGAATATTCTTAAAATTTCACTATAAAGTACTGGAAATTTTGCATTTATATCACATTTAGTTATCAATTTTAAGGGTAAAAGAACCCCCTTTACACTCCATGGAGGTGCATGGGAGGCGTGGCAGTAGAGATCCATGCTTTCAAAATCCCGCAGAAAGATGTGGTGTTTTCAGCACCACGCTCCGACCGCCTTTTAACCTATGAAAAAACCAGATACTTAATTTGACAAGAGATTGAATGAATTCCAGGGCCGTTCTGGAAGTTGTGGCAATGACCAGCCACGACCCGGGATTGAAGCCGAGATCTTTCACTCCCTAGTGAATTGCTTTACCAACTGACTACCCTGCCGCGAATGTCGATTGTAGTAAACAGAAAAATAATATTGGAAGTTATTTAATTCGAATTGGTGGAAAATTAATTACAAGGTATATTTAAAATGTACAAATTATAAAATAAATCAAATATGTTACTTTTGGGGTAAAGCAACTTCTGTACGTTTTCCAGTAAAACAAAGTCTATCCTTTTACTTGGATAGATATTAAATAATTTTACTTATGTATTTTTAAACCACAAATTTTAAACGATTTAATATATTTTACTTTTAGAATAAAATATCTTTTAACGTCAAAAGTTTCTGCTCTTGACATTCGAGAAATCTGGTCACACTTTCCGTTAATACTGAGACGTCATTAATAATTATAGCAAGCCTTTGGAGATTTAAATTATTATGTTTTTAAACAAAGTAATTTCGAATCCATCCAACAGTGATAAACATAAAGGGGAAACAAATGAATAATTCATTGCTAATCGTACATAAATGAGGATAAATAATGCGGGGAGTTTAACCCAGATATGCTTACCGTCCTTCTACAAGGACAGTGGTCAATGTTTCAAATTACCCTCTCTACTGTTAACGCATTTGCTTTTTCACAGGTTTCAATATTACTGGTTTTAATTAGAGGCTTGCTAGGTGTGGTAAGACTGGTAATGAGAGTTCTGGTCACAGTTGAGTTTCAGATGTGGACGTGAGAAATGTTCGTTTATTTCAGCTATGGCATCAGAGACGCAAATCAGATATGAAAATTAAGTAGTGTTACAGTACGAAATTATTTTAAAAATTGTTATAGATCAAATGACTCCTAATAAACATAAATATTACGTGAAACCACAATGTGTTCGAAATATCTATTCATTGCGACATTACAATGACGAAAACTTATGTGTCCTTTTAGAAGAACAGTAGGCATATTCCCATACGTTTTGAAATTTTTTCGCTTTTTCAAATTTTAGTGGATTTGGCTTGCATGAAATGCTATCTATGTTTGAAAATTATGCTAAGAGCGAAATTTCATCTCAAATACAGACATATCGCTATAATGCAACCTACAAATGCCACTGAAGACGTAACAGACGAGGATTCAGGGAAAAAACGTGATATAATACCTACTAATCTATCTGGTTCGCAGCTTGCAGCAGGAGCAAAAATATTTCAGCATAGTCTTCTTGAACAGGAGAGGGAGGGTTTAGGATTGGGGTGACAAATTTGTTGCACGTGAAGAGCAGACGCAAAGTCATAGCAATGTTTTTGCGAACACAGAAAGATCGGAATACTTTCAAGGGAAAAAATTATTCCGGGGCCGAGTATCAATCCCGGGATCTTTGGCTTAGCACATCAACTCTCTGCCGACTGAGCTACCCAGGAACTACAACCGATACCATCTCAACTTTTCCCTTTATATCCACATACCTCAAGTGGGCTGACAAGACGCCTGAAAGCCAACTTTGAGTACACACAAACTCTGTGTAACTTGAATTGTGGTTTCCTGTTAACTAGCTCAGTGACATATATATCATGCAAATCTGGCTTTCAGCCTAGAGTCACACAGATTGCTCCGAGTCACACAGAGTTTGTGTGCACTCTAAATTGGGTTTCTGGCGTCTTGTCAGCCCACTGAGGTGTGTGGATATAAAGAGAAAAGTTGAGATGGTGTCGGGTGTTGTTTCTGGGTAGCTAGTCGGCAGAGCGTTGGTGCGCTAAGCCAAAGGTCCTGGGATCGATACCCGGCTCCGGAACAATTTTTCCCTTGAAATTATTCAAATCTACTTCACAGGGAGCTATACCTGAAACCAGATTTGCACAGCAAGATCTGTTTACAAGTGGAAGACTGGTGATGTTCTGGAGGGAGGAATTGATTGGACATACTGTAAGTTTCTATTGTTTTTCATTTATTATTTTTGGAAGAGGTCTTATTTTCTATCTAAATTGTCATTGTCATAACAATGTAGATTTGAGAAAATGAACTCAAACCTGTCTCTGGATATTGCCACAGCAATTGTTTCATTATATGTATTGTCTCTTCTCTCCTAATATTACCTCTTCCTCGAAACTTTAACGTTTTTCGTCTATTACGTATTTTTAACGTATCAATAGCAGTACGGTACTACTCAATGACGATAGCATTCTAAGAGTTTAAACGAATGTAGGCACAATGCATCGCTCTTCAGAATAATTATTATTAATAATAATAAACTTTAGTAAAATAACAACGTAATAATTTGATAATAACAATAATAATAATAATAATAATAATAATAATAATAATAATAATAACAGTAATAATAATAATAAATAACAATTACATTGTTTCCTTTCATGTAAGCAAAGTTTACAATTCTTCCTCAAAATGTATGCTCATATGCCTACTGTCCTTTTAAAAGGACACCTGTTTCTAGCTCAGCCAGTTACGACTAGAATGTATCGACACCATAGATGTACTTCATATATATACTGCATTAAATGTAATTGGTAAAATACACAAAAATTGCAAAAAAATATTTCAGGCATATCTGGATTAAGAACATAAATAGAACGTAATCTAAGTCTGAAGTATATAACTGTGGTATTAATTTCCAAATGAATTCAATTCTCTATAATGACATAGGCTATTATTATTCATTACAATTTGAAACAACTCAATGGCGTCATATTGATGTGTGAATCTTGGAATGTAGGCTTTCACGGCCGGCGTTATATGGAACGATGTTATCCGGGCTAAAGGGCCGTGGTCTGTTGGCGCTGTTGCTACCATACGTTTCGTCTGCTGCTCCGGCAGACATCGTCAGTAAGGTGCTCTTTGCGCTCCCATGTGCTACACCACTGACGATGTCTGCCGGAGCAGCAGACGAAACGTATGGTAACAACGGCGCCAACAGACCACTGCCCTTTAGTCCGGATAATATCGTTCCATGATGTGTGAATCGTTTCGATCACTATCGATTGCATTATTGTCTCGAGATTAACCCTCATTTATTGAGGAAACGATTATGAAGTAATTAAAGGGAAGGCTCCGCCTTGTTAAATTTAAATGTGAAGAGTGTAAAGGCAGAAGAAAATATGCTTCGATGAATTCCCTGCCACGTTTGTGCACAACACAGAAAAATAAAGTATAACTTTTTGCTTTGGTATACATATTAACTGATTTCAGTAATGTGTGTATTTTAAACGAACCATTATAGATGAAATCAGATATACAGTATGTTTATTCTTTGTGGCAGAGCACTTTTCATATACAATCAGAAAATGAAAGTATAATTTTACTGAGGTACCGGTACATATTGAATTATTTCATTTGTATGTTTCCTTTAAATGGTACTCCAATAAAATGAAACACAAGAAATAATATGGTTTGCAATGTAATAAAGCAACTAAATTATTGCGAAACTCTTAAAATATATCATGAGAAAGTATATTTCAGCCTCGTGACACAATTTTTTTTAATGATTATCTTTGCCTCAACAATGGTGGGTGAACTGCCGCAAAAAAAAAATATATATATATTTTTTGACATTATAATCTAATTTATTTGGATTGTGCGTTTGTCTTCCACGACGAAGTATTGTTGACTGCTGAGTTACATTACCATTTCAAAATAATAGAAGCACCTGTTCGTATTAATGGACTTGTGCCCACGCTCTGGACGGTGAACACAATACGAGTACAACAATTCTGTTGCCCACCCGTCCATTTCTGAATAATATTGTAATTGGTGGTCTTTAAACTAATATAGCTGATTCAAGTCTTCTAAAACATATAGGTCTACAGTAAAATCTGTGAAGTTGATCACCTCTGTAACATAACACCAGTCTTTATTGACCACATTTTTATGGAATCGGCAAATTTCCATTCATCTGTTTATAGAATTGACTCTGTAAGCTGACCACCTCTCTAACTTGAATATTGACTACAGCAGGGACGGATTTAGTTATAGTGCCGTCCCTAGGCAGTGCTAAAATTTGCCGTCCCGCAACTCCCACAAACAAGTTATGAGCAGGTATTACACAGGTCAAGTTTAGTTTAAATTAGTTTTAAATGAAATGTTACAACTCAGATAACAATGAATTACTGGAATCAAAATACATGCATCTTACTTGTGAATTATAAAGATTTCCTTCGCACTTTCTTCACAGAGACAGCATTGATGATGTCATCAAAGTCGATCTGACGAAGCACATCACATCAGACTCGATGCAAAGAAACATGTTCAATCTTATTCATTGTTGAAATAAAATTGATTTGTGAAAGGCAAGCTATGTTTTATTTTTAAGCATTGGTTTTGTTGGTGATATAATTTTATTGTTTTATTGTATAGGGTGTCCCAACAAGAACGCTGGATTTAATAATGTGAATAAATGCAACAAATACAGATTACAAAGCAGGTATCAGTGTCGCTCACCCAACAATAGCAAGACATTGTTGGGACATTGCTCCATTGTCTTATTGTTGGTTTGGCGGTGCTGTTCTCTATTATGTTACCTGTTTTAGTTGCATTTATTTACATATTAAACCCGGCGTTCTTGTTGGGACACTCTTTACTATTATGTACTGCATTTTGACGAAGTCCACGATCCCTAGCTTAAGTTTTTAGGTTTAACAAAGATTGAATGATAATTACCATAAATGGGAAAATAACACATTACGAAAGTAACATAGTCGTTTTCAGTAAGATTAGGGCGGACCTGAAAAGCAGGAACAGAAAAATTCCTACACACTAAAATCTAGAAGAAAGATAAGAAGAAGATAACAAAGAGTAGAGTAACAACAGAGGAATACAGTCGGATTTTTCAAAGTGATGCATCTTAGACGTGACCCTGTGGCAGTTATGCATCTGGGTCCAAATATACAAACTATGCAACGACATGGCCACTGTACATGAATATGAATATCTATTGCCCATTCACAATAAACAGCTCATTTTCTTTACTTAACGAAGATTTCAATATACGCAGTTTATGCCAGTAAAGAAGGTTATTAAGGAGCAATGGTCAACAATGATTTTGTTAAATGTAAAATTTCTGCTGTTTCTTATGTAATTTCATCTGCTGATTCCAAAAATGAAGTCAGAATTTTCTACCACCCACCATTTTGTTGTAATTTTAGAAAAATTGGTTTATTTTTATTGCTGTAGTTATGTAGTCCTTAACATACTAATGGAAAGAAAACATTTCATTTTATTAATTTAACAATTGGCCTATAACTTTAGATAATTTTATTGTTGCCTGTGAAGTCAGAATTCATAAAAAAGAATTTTATTCCTCATTAGACTGTAAAAGTTAGACTAGTATTAATTTTCAGTTGAGTTGGAGCTTACATGAAACAAGTTTCACAGCCTGTGTTTTCTTTGTCCTAATTTTAATTATAGTAAAACTATCTTATAAAATGAAACATATTTCGAAATACTGTGTAAATCACATAAACAATTTTTGTTACGTTTGTGGTTAATTAACTTTGAAAGCACACAGGCGAATTTTTACTACACTAGTTAAAAGAGCTTACCTACGAGTGTTATTTTGATTCCAAAATAGGGGACAAGAACTGGCCCCCTGAAATCTGTTGTGCTCCATGTAGTTCTATTAACTTGTTGGCTGAAAGGATCCCGTCATATGCTTTTCCAGTTACAATGAGCTGCCGGGAACCTAAGGATCATTCAACAGCCTGTTATTCGTACAGAAGATTACAGAGACTTGTCAGGGAGCTGATTCAGAACTATAACGTGATAGGGTGTCATATGTCTCTCAAAATAACTTGTTGGGTTCTCATCTATTTTTTTCCTTTCTTCAAAACATTGGGGTAGTGAGCGATGAATGTGGGGGGCGTTTTCTTCAGGACTTTTCTGAAAAGGAAAAATGCTATCAGGAAAAATGGCATTCAAATATTCTGGCAGACTACTGCTGGACACTGAAAAGAGATGTTTCTCAAACCAAGTATAGCCTAAAATCTATTTCACACACGTTTTAGAAAAGTAAATATGATATTAGGTAAAATGTTACAAAGTATTAACACTAGAAAAGTTGAATTACATTTCATATAATTACTCAAAAATATTGGGTGATAGAAAAAGTTTGAAAACAGATTTGAAATCACCACAAAAATGCTATAAGAATCACCTATTCTTTATCTTTTAATAAAAAGTATGTTTGATTTTGTTGACCAGTGAATTATGGAATGAAACTGATAGAGAAAGAAAATGTAGAACAATATCCTGAACATAAAGCTGTTTCGTTTATCATAAATCTCGTAGGATTTATGTCGCTTTAGTGATTACTGATTACCAATAATCACAGTGATTGAGCTACGGTGGGGAGGCTAGTGTTTTCGATTTAATCGATTAATCGGAAAATATAATTTTGATATTTTTCTTTGGAAGATCGATCGAATAGAATCTTGTGAAGTGTTGATCGATATTATTAAAAACTATAGAAATAGGAAGTAAAATACTAACAGAATTAAAATTGAAACACAGAATTTGTACAGAAATATCAGTCCAATTGGACCCAACACATTGACAGGTTTTAAGATTAGCGACTACTCAAAATTAGGCTACTCTTCATTGTAGACCTCACTGAAGATCTGTAGACTTCCTGGAAGATCAAACGGAAGAGGTATACTTTACTTGAGTTTTGGATTAAATAATCTTTAATAATTGGGATAGTGAAGCTGATGTTGATGAAGATATAATGAGATATAATAAAGATGAAATACATGAAATGTAGTTTCCAGTGCCATAAAGAAGGTTCAGCATAACAAACTATTGGGCATCCATAAGGAACAAAGAAAAACTTGGTGCAAGATCTAGCTCAATGTCCAGCACTGACAGATGTCAGGCGTGGGCCGGTCTGTGGCGGTTGCGGCCTTATAAGGCGGCGTGTAGGGCGCATGCGTGGAGGCGGCGATGTAGACTCATATCCCGATGTGACCTTCCCGTTTTGTGTTCGATATCTCGAATCGACTTCTCGAAACATGAGTTTTAGTTCCGTGTCAAAGACATTCGACATTTGAGCAGGCCAGGATCTCTGCCCGCATTCTTGTGATGACACACATGTTATTAGGGAGCGTGTCTGTACAATAAACACATAAACAGTGCAATTAAATCGTATGTGTATTATCGTTCAAGTTTCAAACTTCACTTATTGAATTATCTAACTACTGAGTGGGAGAGACATATGACGAGCTAGCCGCAGTATCTGACCTCCTGTGTCCTGAGACATTTTTTGTTTTATTTTTAAAGTCCAATATAAGTCTACACTTAAAAAAAGTCGCTGAAATGAGGAAAAATGTTTGAAAAAATTCTGTAGGTTACAGTTATTCACAGTTAGGGCACAAATGCAGGTATATTATAAGAACCTTACTATACTTCGTGTCTCTGCAAATACATCTTGTATCGTATTTTTTACCCTTAAAATATAACGTTTACTGTGTACTTACTTCGAAAGCGTGTCCTACGGTGCCTTGGCGTTAAGTTGCTGATCCCCAGTTTCATTTACAGATAGTTGAAACACGCATTGCAATGATTAAATCGATCTTCTTGTTCTTCCTGTAAGTCCCAAGATATGTCAGGAGCTTGACAAGCACAGGAAAGAAGTGATCGATAAAGATTCCATCTAGTGGAAAATTTGAAACTAAATGCATGTTTGAAGTATAGTATACTATACTCCAGGACCCAGGAGCTATACGGTGCGGAAGGAAACGAATTAAATTAATTCTTGCGAATTATAAATCGTGTTATTAAGACTAAATTTTGTCAAATAATGCTTTTGATAGGACTATTCAGGATTTTGAGTTTTCCGGGAGAATTAAATGCAACATGTAGCATCGCTGTCGTTCATAATAGTAAGTACCATACTTCTTCACTTTACTGACTTGAAGAGGGATAGGCGTAATTGTACCTACACAGCGAGTCAAATTTAAGCTACGATGCCAAGAGGTTTATTTTTAATGGACAGCGTTTTGGGTTTTCCTGATTAATTATTTCCTCTAAGCCCGGCTCAGACACAATAGCCTACCTGGTTTTCCTTGTTAATTCTTTGCAACACAATTCTGCTGACACTTTGCATTGTCAATCTTCGTTAGTGAGTTTCTAAACTGGATTAAAAGAGACGTATTTTCAGCCATAGATGCACAGTAAAAAAAAATCCTCGTTGAAACGTATCTGCTTAAGTATTCCATCATTGCTCCATTGATTATTCATTATCATGCGATGCTATGTCGTTCGCTTTCCATGGTGCACCAAGGTCAATGCCTATGGCAGCTAAAAGAACTACAGCTTCGATGCGTCGATAACAGATAGGGACGATTGATTGAATAACATAAGTCAAGTGTCTGCCATTAAGATACAAAAAAGTTTTATTAAAGTTTTAAAACTTCTGTCTATAGAAATATTGCATTCTGGCTTTGTTTTATATTAATACTCATTTTGTGAAGCCAGAATTTTTTCAGGATCATTATGTGTAATATGGTATTCGTCATTGTTTCTTATATGAAAAATAAAACGAAAATTAAGCGCGCTACGGACTGGCAAATGGTAACCGCAACTCCACTGCATTGAGTTAGTCGGCAAATGTTGCGGTAACTTATATACTGTTACTTCATTGTAACATTAGTAAATAACATGCCTCAATGTAGCACATTGTAGCTCTTTATTAGGAGTGTATGAGGAAGTAATGGTTTTAGTTTAGTTAGTACTAGTCCGTTAGGCAGCGCGCTACCTCCAACAGACAGTACAATTATTATTATTGTTTGATGTCGTTCGCCCACTAGCTTATATCTCTTACTTACTTACTTACTTACAAATGGCTTTTAAGGAACCCGAAGGTTCATTGCCGCCCTCACATAAGCCCGCCATCGGTCCCTATCCTGTGCAAGATTAAGCCAGTCTCTATCATCATATCCCACCTCCCTCAAATCCATTTTAATATTATCCTCCCATCTACGTCTCGGCCTCCCTAAAGGTCTTTTTCCCTCCGGTCTCCCAACTAACACTCTATATGCATTTCTGGATTCGCCCATACGTGCTACATGCCCTGCCCATCTCAAACGTCTGGATTTCAAGTTCCTAATTATGTCAGGTGAAGAATACAATGCGTGCAGTTCTGTGTTGTGTAACTTTCTCCATTCTCCTGTAACTTCATCCCTCTTAGCCCCAAATATTTTCCTAAGCACCTTATTCTCAAACACCCTTAACCTATGTTCCTCTCTCAGAGTGAGAGTCCAAGTTTCACAGCCATATAGAAGAACCGGTAATATAACTGTTTTATAAATTCTAACTTTCAGATTTTTGGACAGTAGACTGGATGATAAGAGCTTCTCAACCGAATAATAACACGCATTTCCCATATTTATTCTGCGTTTAATTTCCTCCAGAGTGTCATTTATATTTGTTACTGTTGCTCCAAGATATTTGAATTTTTCCACCTCTTCGAAAGATAAATCTCCAATATTTATATTTCCATTTCGTACAATATTCCCGTCACGAGACATAATCATATACTTTGTCTTTTCGGGATTTACTTCCAAACCGATCGCTTTACTTGCTTCAAGTAAAATTTCCGTGTTTTCCCTAACCGTTTGTGTATTTTCTCCTAACATATTCACGTCATCTGCATAGACAAGAAGCTGATGTAGCCCGTTCAACTCCAAACCCTGCCTGTTATCCTGAACTTTCCTAATGGCATATTCTAAAGCGAAGTTAAAAAGTAAAGGTGATAGTGCATCTCCCTGCTTTAGCCCGCAGTGAATTGGAAAAGGATCAGATAGAAACTGACCTATACGGACTCTGCTGTATGTTTCACTGAGACACATTTTAATTAATCGAACTAGTTTCTTGGGAATACCAAATTCAATAAGAATATCATATAATACTTCCCTCTTAACCGAGTCATATGCCTTTTTGAAATCTATGAATAACTGATGTACTGTACCCTTATACTCCCATTTTTTCTCCATTATCTGCCGAATACAAAAAATCTGATCAATAGTCGATCTATTACGCCGAAAACCGCACTGATGATCCCCAATAACTTATATCTCTAGATCTATCAATTATCTTTAGTGCTGTTTTTACAAACTGACAGTGATATGACGTTATGACAAGAAAGGACGTATTCCAGTCACTTCATTTACCGCAAGTCTTGCAAAAGATACACGATGTACAAGCCAGATCTCATCGTTCAACTGACTGAATGACGACTGTTACCTTTCAGATCTATAGGAAACCCTTCAAGTTGTGAAGAAAGAACATCCTCCTGCTCGGAGACATTATACACTGTATATATCTCATACTGTATTGTGTGGGCAATTATGGGTTTGTAAGTTCCTCGAGGAGGAGTTGTAAACTAACAAGAATGCAAGGAAACGTTCATATCCATCGTGAAGCCTCGCTACATTCAATACTTCGTTTCTTTGTTATTGGAACAAAACAAGGAACGGTAAAGAGAATGGCAAACAGAATGCGTTAGTATTCAGACTGCCTAGCGCCCCTAGCCTCAAAGTCTTGTCCAACAAATAGACTATAGCCCTCCTACTGAAAAATTTACCAAGGAAAGAATTTAGAAATCTAGGGGGATCAAAGTACTGCCCTAACCAGCATAGTCTAGAAATGACATCCTATTGACTAGGGTTTGTTCCAATCCATTGCAAAATTTGTATAAAGATGGTGGTTTAATAAATTTAAGAAATCGGAAACGTTTCTTGAGAATGAAGCCTTTAAATAAAAAAATTGGTATCGCCAACAATTTCGTATAACTTAGCAAAAATCAATGAGAGTAATGATACTTGTTTTTTGAAAAGAAAACAATATGAAATACTGTAATTGAAGAAGCAATTCATTACGAATAAAAGATAGTAGACTATTGAGAATTGCTCATGACCAAAACGACAAAAATACATGCACTTCCTAAAAATATATAATATAATATGATTAAAGGAAAAGAGTTTTTGTTTAAGAAATAACTAGAATGATTGTACGTAGTATGGAGTAGTAGTAGTAATTAGTAGTAAGTCCCGCGCCGTGGCGTCGCGGTCTAAGGCATCCTGCCTAGGACTCGCGTTACGGAATGCGCGCTGGTTCGAGTCCTCGTGGGAGAAGAAATTTTCTCATTAAATTTCGGCCAGTGTATGGGACCGGTGCCCACCCAGCATCGTGATGGACTCTGGGAGCTACGATAGGTAGCGAAATCCGGTTGCGAATGCCAGCTATAACGGCTGGGGGGATCATCGTGCTAACCACACGATACCTTTATTCTGGTTGGATGATCGTCCACCTCTGCTTCGGCATATGGGCGTGAGGCCAGCAGCCGGCTGGTCGGTCTAGGCCCTTCACGGGCTCTAGCGCCACAGATTATTTTATTATTATTATTATTATTATTATTATTATTATTATTATTATTATTATTATTAGTAGTAGTAGTAGTAGTAGTAAAATATAGTTAAGTGTTGGTTCTTAGAAAACAGAAATGTAACAAGACCACCATTGACGAATGACATACAAATTAATGATTATATAATATAATATGATATGATATGATATGATATGAGATATGATATGATATATGATATGATATGATATGATATGATATGATATGATATGATATGATATGATATGATATGATATGATATGATATGATATGATATGATATGATATGATATGATATGATATGATATGATATGATATGATATGATATGATATGATATGATATGATATGATATGATATGATATGATATGATATGATATGATATGATATGATATGATATGATATGATATGATATGATATGATATGATATGATATGATATATGATATGATATGATATGATATGATATGATATGATATGATATGATATGATATGATATATATGATATATATGATAGATATATGATATATGATATATGATATATGATATATGATATATGATATATGATATATGATATGATATGATATGATATGATATGATATGATATGATATGATATGATATGATATGATATGATATGATATGATATGATATGATATGATATGATATGATATGATATGATATGATATGATATGATATGATATGATATGATATGATATGATATGATATGATATGATATGATATGATATGATATGATATGATATGATATGATATGATATGATATGATATGATATGATATGATATGATATGATATGATATGATATGATATGATATGATATGATATGATATGATATGATATGATATGATATGATATGATATGATATGATATGATATGATATGATATGATATGATATGATATGATATGATATGATATGATATGATATGATATGATATGATATGATATGATATGATATGATATGATATGATATGATATGATATGATATGATATGATATGATATGATATGATATGATATGATATGATATGATATGATATGATATGATATGATATGATATGATATGATATGATATGATATGATATGATATGATATGATATGATATGATATGATATGATATGATATGATATGATATGATATGATATGATATGATATGATATGATATGATATGATATGATATGATATGATATGATATGATATGATATGATATGATATGATATGATATGATATGATATGATATGATATGATATGATATGATATGATATGATATGATATGATATGATATGATATGATATGATATGATATGATATGATATGATATGATATGATATGATATGATATGATATGATATGATATGATATGATATGATATGATATGATATGATATGATATGATATGATATGATATGATATGATATGATATGATATGATATGATATGATATGATATGATATGATATGATATGATATGATATGATATGATATGATATGATATGATATGATATGATATGATATGATATGATATGATATGATATGATATGATATGATATGATATGATATGATATGATATGATATGATATGATATGATATGATATGATATGATATGATATGATATGATATGATATGATATGATATGATATGATATGATATGATATGATATGATATGATATGATATGATATGATATGATATGATATGATATGATATGATATGATATGATATGATATGATATGATATGATATGATATGATATGATATGATATGATATGATATGATATGATATGATATGATATGATATGATATGATATGATATTCCAGCTATCTATAAACTGGAATGAAGTTGTATGATTCGAAGTAGGATGTGACGATACAGCGCAGGTACAGATACGTCCATAAACAAAATAATTACGCATTCTCTGCACTCTTCCTCTAGAAAGTCAAAATCGGGACGCAGTCATAGTGAGTAGTCTTATCGATCACTGCTCTTAATAGTCGTATTATTTAAATAACTACATCTTTGTGGCTGATTGAAGGTTCCTTGCAGAGGTAAAATGCCATAGGTAAGACGCTCAATCATGTAATATTGCTGGGCATAGTTGAGGATATTTTGGACTAATATTTTCACTGTCAATATAGACAACATTACATATAAATTGTGTAAAAGAAACGTAAAAGTGACAAAAACAGTTCACTGAAAGGCACTGAAATACCAAAAGGCACAGAAAATATGTTGAACGTAATCAAAAAGAACCAGTACCATCAAAATCTGAAAATTATGAAGATATTAACTCGACGTTTAGCATTGATTTGTGTAGGCTACCATGTTGTTCAGTGCCAACATCCCAATTAATAAATTACATAATCTACATTTTAGAGAATTTATAGAAAATTATACAGAAAATTAGTGGGATTACAATGGTGAGCGACATGCAATATCCTAATGAAACACGAAAAAATATCAGACAATAGGAATATCTTGTACTACATCATGCGCCAATAACGTCATGTGCTATTCAAACAATTTCTTGCAATATAAAATCATTTCAAGTGACATCCGCTTATGTTCAAGTTCCGTAACTTATGAATGCACGTTACTATTCACTGCAAAGATCACGACGAAAATGAACATCATGGCTCAAGCATGTGTTTACCAGTATAGCTTCAGAATGTCGGCAGTTGACTGTACTCCACTAACACACAGCGACAACCTGTTTGTTTACATCCTTATCCGTTGCATTACCTGTATTCTGCGTACTATATACCCAATATGTCTTTTAGGTAGCTGGAATACGGAGCCTAATGATGACAAATCTCAACTCCTGCTATATGTTTTAAACTTCGAAGTTTATTACCGAAAGACAATGCAAACTCTGTCTTATCACAAGTTCATCTAATTCGGCATCCGGCGTAAGAAAGTTAGTAAGTAGTTGTCCTGGTATGAAAATGGATGTGAGAAAGGAAACACGACACGCAAAAATTACAAAATGATTGTGGCAAACCCTCGGTTATAAACATAATGTTGTTCTCTAATCGCCGCAAAAATCTCATGTTTGTGTTTAGGTGTAATTTTAGTGGGACGACCTAGACTTCTACGATGTAGTACAGATTTTAATCACCATGGGAAGTAGGCAACAGGAGATATGGCTAAAATTGCGATGAGTGACTTGAAGACGAAAGTTTCCGTATAACAAAACGGTATGGCGGGTACCCCCCTTTCACACGCTGTAATTCAATATTTCTCTGCAATTTACTTAGATGAAAACTTTTTAACAGTATTTAATTACAGTCTACGTCTCCTGGGACACAAAAATTGACTACATGTCCAATTTGAAAGGACGACGCTGACGTTCGTCTCAATAAATCGATTGTTTTATTAATTTCGACAATGTGATATTTTATTTATTTTATACTTGACAGAGAAAACAATAGTAGATATTTCAGAGCAGTGTTTCTCAACTTTTTCGAAGATGAGAACTCTCTTTTCTTCACATTATTTTAGTGCAGCCCCCTTGGTCTAATAATCAAATAGATACAAAATGAGCCTAAAAATTCTGGCAAGTTATAAATGAAGCAACAGATGTAAATATACCAAATAAACAGCAAATCACTGATTTAAAAAAAGAAAAGGATGAATATTAAATTGCAGAAGAAAGATTGTAAACGAATTTAATAATTATTTTTCAGATATAGGACACGAAGTTACTTCTAACATTAATACCGGTACGTGAAATTTTAACTCTTCTATATATGAGGCACAAAATTAACATTTAGTTTCCTCCATGTTCCTTTTCACTGTAACTGAAGATGAAATTATTATATGTTAACCTATATTGGTTAATTATAAAAATGTATCTGATGATGTCGCATGTTCGATGAAAACGTTCATACAAACAGTAAAATATGTAATATAAAGGAATCGCTCCTTAAATATTATATGATAAGTCATTGACTGAAAAATAATAAATTTATTGAATTGAACTCATTAGGAATTATCTGAAAAGAAAGCTTCAAAATGATCGCCTCGGTGGCGTAGTTGGTATAGCGCTGGCCTTGTATTGGCCTTGTATGCTCGAGGTTGCGAGTTCGACCCCGGCCGAGGTCGATGGCATTTAAGTGTCTTTAAATACGACAGGCTCATGTCAGTAGATTTACTAGCATGTAAAAGAACTCCTGCGGGACAAAATTCCGGCACACCGACGACGCTGATATAACCTCTGCAGTTGCGAGCGTTGTTAAATAAACCATAATTTTTTCTTCAAAATGAATTGTAAAATCCATACTAAAAGTTTACTTTTTAAACAGAAAATAGGCGTGCTGTGTCGAAACAACTATTATAATGCAGTAAACAATACAAGATCCGCACCCATTAAACTTCGAATGACCAGAGATTCCTTCACGTGACGTCCTTTATTTTGCATATGAACCTGAAAGTACATCAGTAAAGTAAATAGCTAACGTCATTCTATATCCTGTGTTCCTTAAACCTGTAGCTGTGTTTAGACAATGTTTTGATGTCTCAAATTCGTTCTCTAGTAATTATATGAAATAGTTAAAATAATAAATAGACGTAAACGGTTGGACCGATTAATATTTTACTGATTAATACAAGTACCATGCGTTCGACTAAAGAAGCTGTCATTTCTAATACACAGGTCTTTCGAGGTAGTCCATTGCAGTTATGATAGATTAGTATGTATGTTTAGACTGCCTTAGACGGTTCGATCCCCAGTTTTTACTTTCGTACTTTTTAATTTCGAACTCCTATTCCAGGTAATTCTAGAAGATTCTATTTAATATTACATTACAACGGAAATAGGTAGCCTAATCGATCGAAATACCATATGCACCAGCATGTCCCACAGTATTAACTATAGAAGCTCGAATCCTGCCGTCGATAGTCATTCACGGTTCGAATCTCTGAAACTCGTGACAGTAAAAGTGAAAGATAGCGATAGATGAATTGAATACGAGTAGACTATTTAATGCTCCAACAAGCATAAAGAATGTTCTAACAACCCATGCAGGTTGTTGTCGATCCCGTATGTCTTGTGTGTCATCCTCTGAATCTAAGTTTTTCTTGGTAGTGTTGCTAGGAGTGACATATTCAAAATATCTTGTAATAAATTAATAAATTGTGTTAAAACTTTACGCTGTCTGCTCTTTAAAGATATCTACTTATTATGTCGTTGCTTATTCCAAATGGAACAAAAAATAAATTAATTAATTTGAAGAATTGGAAATAATTTACGTATTGAAATACGTATGAGAAGAGCATAAGTTCTGGCTTCCTTCTCATCAAGGTCTGCATGGAAATGAACAGTCAACTCGTCTTCCTATACAGAATATGGACATTGACATTTGGAATAATGATAATTATAGCCACTCGCCTTAAAAAAGTTAAATGATCTATGGTATTCCAATTGGCTTCAAATATCTAGCAAACTCAGGGAAGTTAGAACTGCTTCCAATTTATTCTATCCAACCAAACATCTATCACGAAGGATCAAGTTCTCATCAATCAACTACATACTATCAAGCTCACACATGGTTATTTACTAAAGAAGAAACCTCCTCCAGTTTGCAACACTTGCAGTGAAACTCTTTCTGTGAAGCACATCATCCAGGACTGTCCTCAATATAATCAGTTACGACAACAACTAAAAATACCCAACGATATAGTAAGATCTCCTGGTGAACCTTCTTACTGCAATGGTGTGATAAAGTTTTTCAAATTAACTGGATTATTTGCTAACATTGTAATGTTTACTGCAATGAATTAACTTGTTAAATGTTATGTTATTGTCAAAATAAGTTTGTGTCGCGATATGACTTTTGTTATAAGTAGACTTCGTGGAATTGCCACGAGAACCGTAAGGTTTACTGCGCACGCGGTATAGACTGTATGAGAAAGGGGCGTGCAACGGATGGAGTATGCCTCTGATGCAAACACTGAGCAGTATACTGCGGTTACAATAAAACCTGTATCCTGCATTCAAGAAATATGATGAATGATCATTGAAGTAGGAAATGTTATGTATTTTTTTTATTTTAATAGGTTATTTTACGACGCTTTATCAACGTCTTTGGTTATTTAGCGTCTGACTGAGATGAAGGTGATAATGCCGGTGAAATGAGTCCGGAGTCCAGCACCGAAAGTTACCCAGCATTTGCTCATATTGGGTTGAGGGAAAACCCCGGAAAAACCCTCAACCAGGTAACTTGCCCCGACCGGGAATCGAACCCGGGCTACCTGGTTTCGCGGCCAGACGCGCTGACCGTTACTCCACAGATGTGGACTTAAACATGTAAATACACAATTATTTTATAGTGAGATATATTAACTCTTAAAATTTAATGTAAGATAATCACATCATCCTTGAATATGTGCATTGCAGTGAAGAGTTACGTATATTTTGAGCGACTGCAAAGTAACCTCCTCCGATGGTCACTCAAACAGTTTTTATTTTGGAATAATGTACGTTCAACATCACACGATGTAATACGTACATATTTGAAGAACGGAAAGTCACTACTTTTTAGTACACCAACTTCAGATGTCTTGTCGTGACCTGATGGTACATCATTTATAATATGAAGTTGTGAATAGGCAGAATTTTTAGCAATAACGTTTCTCAACTTACATTCCACATTTTTTTTCTGAAATTAGTGAATTGTTATTTTGGATAACTGTTTGTGATACTTTATCCACTATATTAAGGTCTTCTGAGAGTTATAGTTTAGACGATTCTAACAGAATGATGCTTTTGGACACGATTTTAAAATTAGAATCAATGAACAGAATATCTTCCAATAGCTGTTCAGAAGGCAATGATTTTACAGCTGCAACAGCGGAACTGTCAGTGCTATCCAATGCATCAATTACCTCCATTATTTTGCCGTAATATTCTGCATAATAATTACCAGCTTCCAACCACGTTCCCCAACATATCAATTTTTTTTATTTTAGTAGGTTATTTTACGACGCTTTATCAACAGCTTAGGTTATTTAGCGTCTGAATGAGATGAAGGTGATAATGCCGGTGAAATGATTCCGGGGTCCAACACCGAAAGTTACCCAGCATTTGCTCATATTGGGTTGAGGGAAAACCCCGGAAAAAACCTCAACCAGGTAACTTGCCCCGACCGGGAATCGAACCCGGGCCACCTGGTTTCGCGGCTAGACGTGCTAACTGTTACTCCACAGGTGTGGACTCCCAACAGGTCAAGACTGGCTGCGGAGGTAAGGGTATTCCAGGGGCAATTGTTTGGAACAGCAACACTCTCATTGTAGTATGTTTGATTGAATTCTTGTCTGCACTGAACAAATGTTAAGCTTTGACTATTCCAACCACAGTAATGGAAAAACAAGTGCTTACATAGGTATACATTAGCTGTAGCTGCTCTATCTATTTGGACCGGTCACAACTCTTAACATGAACTGCTTATACTACGAGATCGGGCGATCGCTCACCTCCTCTATACTACCGTACATCGGCAACCTAATTGCATGCTGCATGTGGCAATTCAACGAAGTCTAGTTATAAGTTAAAGCGACAATAAATAAATTAAAGAAAAGAAAGAGCATAGGCCTACGACTCGACAAAACATTATCCAACGATAATTGCGACTAGAAAAAACGTTGGAAATATAAAATAAGAAACATAATTAACATAATAGGTTGACTGCATGTTTCAAACATAAAATTATCACACGAATACTAAAATTCGTTACATTCACGTGATCATGCCAGTAAACGTTATACTCACCCCGATTCCTCCTGTGAAACTATTAGTAAATACCTCCCACATGCCTGGACTGCTATTTGGGCTTAAGTCAGTCTGTGCAGTAATATCGCCGGTTTGGTTGCCAGATGACACTGACTTCGATGTCTGATAGGCATCGCGTAATTTTATTTCTCTGTTTAAGTTAATTTCAGTAGGACTATAACTCTATCATGATTTCATATAGACAGTGGTCATCTTACGCAATTAAAATATTTTACATAAGCTGAGCAGCGTTTATAAGTAAAGCAGATAAAACGAACCATGTCACCAGTAATGTTTGAAGTCAGCTGTGTTGTTGAATTTTTCAGTACGCACAGATCTGGTATTCAAATGCTGCAGCCAGTGTAATCCTTCACATGTCAGAGGACTGAGGTCCCGAAACTCGGGCAAGCTTGTTCGACCTTGTTGCATTTGGCACAGAACTCGGGACGTTTCGACACTAGGCATTGCGACCGATATTTCTCGAGACAAGGGCAACGACGAATCATATTTCTCACGGTATCTGATGTCAAGAGCTAGAGTTCGTCCTTGCTTGGTGGTTAATGTTTTATGTAATTTATTGGAATATCAGAGATTCAATCACATGTACAGTAAGACACGCCTTAATTTTCTAAGGCCAGGAATAACAGTTTCATTTTGCATCGACTATTGGGACATGGTCCAAGGACAATTTTCCTTCATTTTTTATGTCATATGTATTGGCGCCTCAGCCTTTCCGATTAATCTTTGTCAATACGTACGTAGGGTAACGGCAATCAATTACGTAGCCAGAGAGAAACTGAGATAGAGTATCGTTGAAAGGATAAGTTATTTGGAGCAGTGTGGGTTTGTGGTTTCGAACCATGCGTAATAAACCTATGAGTTTTTTTTTAGTCTTTTAAACTGGTCGTTCTCTCTTATGCGGGGAAGAGTAGTTTGGGACATCTAGCCGCTAATTTAGAATTACTAATTATGGAGCCTATATATATATATATATATATATATATATATATATATATATATATATAGTGGAAGTGATATAACTCTACAGATTGAAGGGATAATAGAATACATTAAAAGAAATAAAATATCTATTATGCGTTTTGTAATTAAGTGCATGGTCAATTAGAAAATCTGAAATTTATGTACAATGAATAAATTTAATGTTTTTCCGTAATTGACTTAACATTTCATATATGAGGATAAACCTTTATATTACATATTTATTCATGAGTATTATTTATTCGTGAGTATTAACGTCACTACGAGTGACATCATCAGATACCATATTGTGTTCACAATATAATAACCACTGTAAGCTCTTGATGTCTAAAAGTTAAAAACTTAACCTAATATACATAAATAAATAAAAAACTACAAGTCTTCAGGATTTGAAATTTACAATTAAAAATTAAAAATTAAAAATTTGAGAATACCACACTATATGTTAAATATGAAGACTTGCTTACATGCAAATTTGACTATTTTGTCATACAAATTTACTATGAATATAAGGAAATAACATTTGAATCTGATATTATGTTGTTATGTTCCTGTCAAATATGCAAGTATTACTGTATATTACTATTTAGGCGTTGATTCATTTATTAGAAACCATTAATGTTGATAGTGAAAAGTGTCGCACCAGACGAAATGTTTCCTGTTGTGGACGTATTCTTCTATATTGAATTGGTAACATGGGATTGAATGTTATGAATATATTTAACCTCAGTCTTCGATTTGGGAAGAATGTTGTATGAGATTATGAGGTTAGAAGATTTTCAGACTGAAAACCAATATTTACGAATGTTTAATTATCAATTTGTAATTGTGATTATCAAATTTAAATGATCAAAATGTAATATGTTGGAAAATTATGATATTGTACCTTAAAATTGGTCCTGGGTTTAGCTCAGGCTTTAACAGAAATGAGTACCAGGTTGTTTCTTTCTGAACAAAGGTAATTGTCACGTAGAACATCCTTACTGCTATTCAATACCGATTGACTAATGAAATGAGAACCTTGACATCCCGCTACTCTAAGAACATTTCGAAGCCTGCAATGGGACAGCTTAAGCTTTCTTTTTCTGTTTATTATTATACAGTTCAGCCTATATATCACATTTGACAGTTGTTTACTATTTATGTGTAATTACTAAGGAAGCTTACCCTTAACCCCAAACTTAAGATACTGTGTTTTTCAGAGGTATATCTTTTAGATAATTTTAAAGTGAATATGCTGAATTACTAATTGAGAAATAATTGAAAAAGGTTTTTATTTCGATCTTCCACATCTTTTCCATTAAATTTAAAAAGTCAGAACTTACGTATCAAGATCATTAACGCCTCTTTCCTTGGATTTTTTCTTTTTAATTGAATTGCAACGGCGTTTAAGTACAACTCAGTTCTGTGTCTTATTATTGTGTCAGGTTTATTCAGTGGTGTTCTATATATATTTATTTGTTAATTCAATAATAGTGTACATCCCCCAGCTTGTTAACACTAGCTTATTATGTTCATAGCATTTATATTTTTCACTTTTACTCAAACAGCTTTACAGATATGGCGAAGTTTTAAATATTATATTCTTAGCATGTGTTTTAATATAATATACAGTATTTCTGAACTAAATTGCAACGTTAAGATACTAGTTGTTCTATGTTATCTTAAACTTCTCGTATATCGTATGGATTTACGATAATATTTATCTGCTGTCGAAAATAATTAGCTTTTAACATTACAGAACATTAATTTTCGACAACTTTGCAGTGATGACGATAGCTGCTTTTTAAATTTTGTTTGTACAGTATGGATTGCTGTAATAGTTTCTCCCAGATTTTTTAATTAGTATAATGTAATATGTCTTCATATAATGTGATATCTCTTCAATTGCAGACATGATATAGGTGCTGATGTAACCTTTTTCGTGCTTCCACATTTACCGAATTTCTTCAGCGTGATGAGCATACTTGGTTATCTTTTCTGTACACTTCTGATGCAGATTATGAATGTTTTGAATGCTTATGTGTTTTATATATGAACGTTTAGTCTCCTTATTTATAATATTTTGTAAGAAGCATACGTCATCGCTTTGTTATAATTCTTATCTTTAACAACTGCATAATTTTAACTGAGTTGATGTATTCTATTTTGCAATACAAACTTAGAAATATACTTATCATTTTGGTTGTAAAGAAACCAAGGAAAGTACCGAAATAATTCCGAGAGTCAATAGATCAGGCCTGGGCGTAAATAACTCGATTGAGTCACTACAGACCATCCCTTAACTCCCCACCTTCCCCGGCTGAGATAGTAATGTTTTAGTGCGGTACGAGTAGGCAGAAAGATCAGTGACTGGTTGTATCGGCGGGCATCATAGTTTTTATCAGCTGTCGCTGGTCGTTTAAAATCCACCACTGATGTACAGAGCCTTACTCCGCGTTTGTTTACAAGACGATGTAAGCAAAAAGGACATGGTCGGGGTTTTTCCAACCCTTTCACTTCCCTTCTTATGCCCAGGGCTGTAACAGATCATCGGCATCTTTACATTTTTGCATGCGGAAGTCATAGGTTCAAGTACCAGTGTGTAGAAATGGATTTTGTAACGGATAGAGATAGTGTTGCATATATTCTAGGGGCAATTTCTCTTCCTTTACAGTCTTTTATCTATTCTAAATTAAACGTGATAATTGATGTGGCATGATCCAGCTAGACGTAAACGAAGGCTGAAAATATAAAGTAATCTCTAGGAATCAATCGCAGGAGATCCAGAGTTCGATGTCCGATTCCGACTATTTTGGCTGAGAAATTTAAGCAATAAAAACGTCGTCAGCTAAAATACAACCGTCAGCGACTGTGTTTCTTTTTACTGTTTTAATACACAGGTCTATCTGTAAAATACTGTGTACCAACAGTCACTGTAGGAGGTATAATATATTAATACTATCTACAAATTATTCAGTGCTTTTATTTACTTTGCAACAGTTATTGTAAAATATTTAATTTCATCCTGATCTTATATGTAAGGAGTGAAAACGTGTGTCTATTTGTAGGATAGGAACTATAAAGTTGGGTTGATTTGCTAGAATTGTGGTAACTTAATGTTCTTTATTTTTCTGGTACTTAACGGAGCTGGTTTCCGTTTCTTGGCTGCTTGTGCCTAATTTGTAATTTTATGAAGTATATATTTTTGGATGTTTCTTGATTGATTCTGTAAATTGTTGTTGAATTTTGTGGGCGAGTCCTTCTATGGATGCGATATTTAGTGCAGGATGTAAAAACTAATTTGTTGTTCTACTCGTATAATCTGCTCCAGTAATTACTGATCTCTGTATGCCACGCAGTTTACTTAACAGAGATTCATTATGAGATGACCAGGCTGCATATCCATATAATATACTGGCTCTAAGTAACATTATGTAGAAAGTGTTTTTGCTCCAGATACTAACTGATGGTAACTTGAATAAACGATATATTTTAAGAAATTTTCCATATCCCTTGGTTGCTGTTATAGTTGTATGATTTTGAAAGATAGTCTGTGATCTAGGCTAACTCCCAAATACATTGTTTCTGTTTTCCATGTAATAATTTCATTCATAAGTTTTAATTTAAATGGTTCTTGAGGACGTCTTCTTTTGAATATTATTGATGTGCCTTTTGTAGGGTTTATTTTAATTTTCCAATCCCGTAGCCAGAGCTCTATTTTATTTAAATAATTATAAATGTTCGTACACGCATTTTTGATATCTATATTTGATGTAAATATGACTGTATCATCAGCATATTGTGCAAAGCGACGGTTTATAAGTCTGGGAAAATCTGAAATATAAAAAATGTTGAATAGAGTGGGTGATAATATAGCTCCTTGAGGAATATCTGCATTATTGAAGTTTTCTGAAGAAACAATGTCTTTTATTTTTACTTTGAAAGTTCTGTCTGTTAGAAAGCTGTGTATTATATGTATGTACATACGTAGGCCTAATTATCTGGTATATCTGTCGTTATTAATTTCATTAATATCCCTTGAGTCCAAACAGTGTCAAAAGCTTTTTCAATGTCAATAAAAACACATACACTATGTTTAGAATAACTCATATTCCTATGTATGTATTTACATACGCGATAAAGTTGATGAGTAGTACTATAATGTGCTCGAAATCCAAATTGTTCCTTCAGTTTTGGTATGAAGTGATTATACTGTATTATTCGGATACAAGTACTCCTACAACATGCAACACGCTTCTACTCGAGACATCTACCGATTACTGTTAGTACTCATGCTGTTAATGTAACAAATTCTCTGTAGAGGGTAGCACTGAAAACATCAGATTGACAAGCAGCTGAGTTCGGTCGTTGGTTCGGTCATGTACCTCAACGCCCATTTTCAAACGCAAGCGGAATACAGTAAGTTCGTGAGTCGCATTTAAACTTCTTTCTCGGTACAGCAATGCTTGACATTACTGACTGATATAATATCGATATAGTTATAATATTTCTTCTTACCAGTGCTTTTTATTCATAAAAACACAAACTGATACATTTTTTAATATTCCTTCGGTAAAATTTAGTGTCCTAATTGATGTTCAATTGAAGTTGTACGCTGCACCTTTTTAATATGCTGAGCATTTCATAACAATACATTACGCAGCGGTTCTCAACCTGTGGCCCGCGGATCCCTGGGTTTCCATGAGTTCTGTGAAAGGGATCCATGGAACCAAGATATTTTTTAAACGGTACGGTATTTTAACTAAGCTTAACTTATCACGTTTCTATGATTTTTTATCATCTTTATGGAATATTTCGTTTATCTCAGACTTTTGAGACACAGAGTTTAACAAGAATGAGTTCGCCTGGCTTGCAATTCCTTCGTACCTATCCGACAGTTTTAGTACCGTATTTTATATTCTAATCTTCAGGGTCCAACTTCAGCTGTGTTCACCGTTCAGGACAAGACTGATGCAACGGTAAATAAATTGAACTTGTAATCTCGCTGAATTATCAAGTGAGTATTTGATTCATTTTCCACTCTAGTGACTTTCTAGGAACACAATATGATAATGAACGCTAATTCGATAGTATCTTTGAAAGTATAAAATCATAATCGACAGATTAAATATTAAGGGAATATTATCCTTTCTGCAATGTAAAAAAAATACAATTGTTCGAAAAATCTCCTTTTGGTTACACGTAGTAGTTTGCCCTTTGAAAAATAACAGAGCCTGTTAGAATCATTAGAATTATCTTGTGATTCGAACTTAAAAATCGTATTTTCTACAACGTCCTTGTTGCTATCTTGGTTGTATTCATCACTCATACATTCCGATGTTTCTGAAATCACTGTACAACAATTAAATATGATTTGCATCAGCGTACTTATGTAGGAGTACATTTTCTGCACTGGTTTTATGGTAAGCCTAAAAAAACTGACTTCATTTTTCACAGAAAAGACATGATGTAACGTAAAATAACTTTGTATTTATGTATTTTCAGATTATGATCAAAAGAAAAAACTGAAATTTAATATTCCTGTAAATTTATGAAGGGAATATTATCCTTTCTGCAATGTAAAAAAAAATACAATTGTTCGAAAAATCTCCTTTTGGTTACACGTAATAGTTTGCCCTTTGAAAAATAACAGAGGCTGTTAGAATCATTAGAATTATCTTGTGATTCGAACTTAAAAATCGTATTTTCTACAACGTTCTTGTTGCTATCTTGGTTGTATTCATCACTCATACATTCCGATGTTTCTGAAATCACTGTTCAGATTATGATCAAAAGAAAAAACTGAAATTTAATATTTCTGTAAATTTATGAAGGATATTTAATTCACTAATATACAAATGTTTAACGAGTCTCAACCTAAATTATACAAAACATTTTGGGAGCACGCCAAAATTAAACATGAGGGGTTCGAGACACTCAAAAGGTTAGGAAGCACTGTCTTAACGGATAACTATTAAACAAAAATGCGTAACGTCATACAATAACTATTCTTACAATGAACATTACGGAGCAGACCAAGATCTGTTCTTGTTATTAATGTGTTGTTCAATCCTTTCTTTGGATGTCCCATTTTTTCCTCCACATAAAACTATTTTTGACTTAAATATATTTGGCTCTATGGTTGAAATGTGTTTTTTTTCCAAATTGGTTGCTTATTGTTTTATTAATAGAAATTAAATTTTCAAAAAGGAATAGAGAAGCAGGAGAAATATAGAACAAATATTTATGGTTGAATCTAACTTAGAATAATAAAATTGAATGGTATGATTTGAAGCTCGTTTAATAAAGAAATACTTGTATCTAATTGTTTAAAATTGTTAAGTACCCCTACGCATACCGGTATAGAATTTTTTGATTGTTATAATACGCCTGTCTGTATTAAATGTATCATTTTAATTTTTTTAATAGTGTAATACAGAGAGAAAATTGAAGAGAAATGAGGAAGAATTCCTCCTACTACCGAAAGCATATTGTTTTAGAGCCCGGAATTTTAGGTGCTAAAAGTTAAGAATGACACTGAGTGTAGATGAATAGAAGTGGTGCCCATGAGGAGAGTTTTAAGCTTAGTTCACAAGAGTCCGATGTGTAATAATAGACAACAGAGTCAGAAGGACTGAGCAATGGATCTTGTAAACAGTGCGCTAATTTGTAAGCGGGGTTAAGAGATTAAAGACCTTTAACGATACCAAAGGGAAAATACTGAATGACAAGAATCGCATTTCAAAGAAGTGGATGTATGGCAATGATCTTGTAAATCGTACGCTACTTTGTAAGTGATGGTTAAGAGGATTTGAGACCTTTATCGTACCGAAGGGAAAATACTGAATGACATCTTAAAGAAGTGGGGACAAGGCTTTTATATCTATAAACTATACCGAGAAACAATATTAACTTTTAGCACCTAAAATTCCGGGCTTTACGAGTATTTGGACAATACACTGCTTATTTTACCTGGAAATGATAATTCTTACTCGTCTATTGCATTTCACTATAAATTAATATGTGAACTTACGTATGTACTTTAAGATATTACTGTATTATTTACAGTGCCGTATTCAATATTTTTAAATACTTTGTACACCTCTTTGCAGTATAGAAGTCAATATATTAAACATTGATGATAGGGATTATGTGTTTTGAACTACGGTTCTCATCTTTTATACATTTCTGAAGGATACTTGCGCAACAATGGAAACTATTGGTTATTAACATTACTTATAGATATTAGATAGATTTATTGATATAGTTCACAAAAGTACAAAACTTAATAATTTAACAAAAGATCTATATACAAATATAGTTCTACATAATAAATATACAATTTCCTAAACTAATTAATCTATCGCAAATCTCAATAATTTATTGGTTCAAACTTGTACTTACGTCTTGTTTTAGTGCATGTTTAAACCAATCGTGATAACCCTTAAGACTTTAAACCTTATTTATTTGCTCCTTTTCAAAATCTAATTGTAATTAACATTACTTATAGCGAAATTCAGTATGGTTAGTTTATTACTGTCGTGAGCTTATTACTATCATGAACATTTAAAATGTTATAGACAAAGGTCCTACACATTATACATAATAAATATAATACAGCAAGCAATATATACAAAATATAAAAAAAAAAAAACAATATCCAGAGGTATTTGAAGAAACTCATTGATACTGCAGAATGGATTTTTTTCTAAGCCAGTTATATAAAACACATTTGAATCCATTGGGAGATTCACATGTTAATCTGATTAATATAGTTATGCCAATTATAGTAAGTAATCAATTCCTAGTTTTAGTCAACCTTACATATGGTTGAGAGATTAGATGAATATGTCTTGTATGATAATAATTATGTATATCGCCTCTAGCTGTATGAAGAACATCAGAATGAAATGATAGAAAAATAAAATGAAAATTAAACCCTCCATTTTATTATTCATTAACATAATTTCAATAGTATTCACCCAAAACATTGTAGCGTGAAGTAGTATTGTGACTGGCTTACAGACGGTGTACAGACGGCATCAGGTTGAGAAGCCATAGTATGCTTTCGGTGAGGGGATGGAGGGACACTAAAATGGGACTCCATTGGAATCTTAATCCTATATGGTTGAATCAACAGATGACATCACATAACGAAATCATGATGTCTACAAAAGCACGACCTTTCGGAATTCAGAATTATTCCTAACTATAGGGGCGGTAAGGCACAATAAGCCCATTAGAGGCTCCAGTACTAGTCTTCGGACAGTGAATTTATAGGTACTTTTAAATATTATAAATTCACTATTATTCTGTAACAATATGATACGCATATAAGATTTTGAAATACACATTTTTTGGCAAAGAAAGAAAAAGGATGGAAAGGTAAACAGAGACATAAGGAGAGGTGAAGAGAGAGAGCTATCCTTTCTAGGATGTGTAATGTTGGTTTGTTTAAATGTAATATAGCTATATGTTAAGACCTAAATCTAAACTTCTAAATTTCTATTTCAACTATCGGATTTGATTGAGGGATAAAAGAATCTGATTTAGAAAATATATCCCCTTACATTGAAAACAGTTTAATCTGGAATGACATACAGTACTTTCGTCTGTTTTTTTAACTGTATGGCTTTTCTTACCAAGGATTTTCATTTAATATTTTTGTAATTAAAACGAGTGTTCTGACAGAATTTTCGCTGAATGTCGTGTAGTTGCAAATGTTCTTAACTAATGTAAGCCACAAGAAGAAAACAGATAGACGTGGTAAAAAGTGCTGTTGTGAGTTTGAAAGTAATGTTTACTTCCGTTACTTGAAGTTTCTTGCAGAATGATTTGTTAATAGAAACGTGAAAAATTATATGGCTAGATATTAAACTCAACAGTTACGACCACTACGATTGCTATGTGAATCCTTAATCAAGATTTATATCGTGCACCACCTCGTGGGGAAAAAAAATATAGCGAAATATAAAACGCAGCAGTTACAAGAACTTCTATGCTACGTGAATCCTTAATCAAGACTTATATTGTACATCGCCGATGAAGGTGCGGACAGTAAAATAAATAAGAGAATGGCACTGAATAAGTGTGATATTTTTGTCGCAAGAAATTTCGAACTTCATGTCATATTCCTGAATATACTTGTATTTTTCTTTATTATTTATGTGCACAAGTGAAGATAAACTCCGTACGTAGATGAAATTATTGGGGATCTCAGTACGGTTTTAGGCTTAATAGATCGACTATTGATTATATTTTTTGTATTCGACAGATATTTGAGGAAAATGGGAGTATAAGGGTACAGTACATCAGTTATTCATAGATTTCAAAAAGGCATATGACTCGGTTAAGAGAGAAATTTTATATAACATTCTTATTGAAATTGGTATTCCCAAGAAACTAGTTCGATTAATTAAAATGTGTCTCGGTGAAACTTACAGCAGAGTCCGTATAGACCAGCTTCTGTCTGATACTTTTCCAATTCACTGCGGGCTAAAGCAAGGAGATGCACTATCACCTTTACTTTTTAACTTCGCTCTAGAATATGCCATTAGGAAAGTTCAGGATAACAGAGAGGGTTTGGAATTGAACGGGTTACATCAGCTCCTTGTGTATGCGGATGATGTGAATATGTTAGGAGAAAATCCACAAACGATTAGGGAAAACACGGAAATTTTACTTGAACCAAGTAAAGAAGTAAATCCCGAAAAGACGAAGTATATGATTGTGTGTCGTGACCAGAATATTGTACGAAATGGAAATATAAAAATTGGAGATTTATCCTACGAAGAGGTGGAAAAATTAAAATATCTTGGAGCAACAGTAACAAATAGGAATGACATTCGGGAGGAAATTGAACGTAGAATAAATGTAAAATGCGTGTTATTATTCCATTGGGAAGCTTTATCATCTAGTCTGCTGTCAAAATATCTGAAAGTTGGAATTCATAAAACAGTTATATAACCGGTTGTTCTGTATGGTTGTGAAACTTGGACTCTCACTTTGAGAGAGGAACAGAGATTAAGGGTGTTTGAGAATAAGATGAGAATAAAATTCTTAGGAAAATATTTAGGGCTAAGAGAGCTGAAGTTACAAGAGAATGGAGAAAGTTACACAACGCAGAACTGCACCCATTGTATTCTTCACCTGATATACTCGTAATTAGGAACATTAAGTCCAGGGGATGTAGCACGTATGGGCGAATCCAGAAATGCATATAGTGTGTTAATTGGGAGACCGGAGGGAAAAAGCCTTTGGGGAGGCCGAGACATAGATGAGAGCATAATATTAAAATGGATTTGAGGGAGGTGGGATATGATGTTAGAGAGTGGGTTAATATTGCACAGGATAGGGACCGATTGCGGGCTTATGTGAGGGTGGCAATTAACCTGCGGGTTCCTTAAGAGCCTTTTGCAAGTAAGTGAGTACAAGTGAAAGAAATCACCTGCTACCACGTGCCTGAAATGGCTTAAGAAATTTTGAAGTGAATTAGTAATCGCACTCTGTTTTAAGAAAATAATATGTATGTACAAACGTCAATGCTGTCATATCTGGTATATCCGAGATAGGCTATATTTCGTTTAGGCGCTTGAATGATTTCATCGCTGTAAATTATTACTCAAAGAGGCGGTATTCATACCTTTTATGATGGAATCTATCTATGTTCTTGTCAAAGTCATAATGATAAATTGAATCAACGTGAATGTGTAAATCAAATCTACAAATTCTAATTTTCAGGGAGGAAGAATCAACAGTAACCCACACCGTATGGAAGCGTCTCGACAGACGAGCGAATAGGAAAACCTGAAGAAATTTCCAAGCAGGCCCGAATGTTGTAAGGTGGCAGACCCTCCAACTAGCTTTCCTTGCTTAGTGCTCTTACCCGACCTAGGGAGATTATTATTACTATATTCCCCAAAGACAAAGCCAGCTTGATAACAGATGACAACCGAAGTAACAAACAAGGACAAAGTGAAGTATGGACGGTGGGAAAAATTAAAAAGAAAAGAATAATTGAGTCATCAGCTATGAGGTTACTATTTTCAGTAACAAGATATTCTTCATTACATCACAAAATGAGTTAAAATAAAAAGACGGGTTGGAAATGTAGAAATGTAAAGAAAATTGCGAGAAAATATAGTAGGCATGCATTGGAAAGACTAATATAGAACGAATTAATAATACCAGGTTACCAAAAATCATGCCTGAATGATATCAAACTACAACAAGAGATATTGGAAGATATGGAAGATTCTGGAAAGATGACTGATTGATAGAGACGGAACGAACTATATAGGTACAAACCTTGAAAGATGATAATTTTCCAAGACTAAGCTTAAATTTTGTGATCTCTTTAAAGAAATAATAAGACTATTGTTTTATACTCTCAATTTTTTCACTCTGATGTCTTGCCATTATGTTCTCTCGATAATGTTCTACATTGCTAACCACGGTCTAATCGTTATTTAAAATGTGTTTGCCAGTAACGCTTCTTTGTGTACAGCCTCCACGACTATATAATATTGTAGATAGTATATTGTAATAAAACTCAGTTTATTCAATAATTTTCACTTACCTCATCCATGGAAGAGACTTCTCGTTGAAATATTTACTTGTTGATACCTATCTCTCGAACGATAAATATGTAACAAAGTCAAATGTCCCAGAAGATGTATTAACATGAAGCAAAAGTATTACATTTTGCAATCCTCATGATGTAGGATAAACCATGTAAAATGTTGAAGTTTTTATTTTACCAAAATTAATCAGTTGTTTGACAAAGTCCTGCAATATGGACATATGTGTTACACAATAACAAATAACAGTAAATTGTAACATTGAGTTGTACAAGTTGGAATACAAGCGAATCGCTACCATATGCATATCAACAAATGGCAGCAATACTTGTGTATTTTCTGCTCGTTGAATAGGCGATTCTATTGGTAGAGAGTATGACTGAAGTTAGTTTGTAATAAAATTGATTGGTCGGTGTCTCCCTCGAACTCATTGTATTCGAATTTTGAACTTATTTTGATTCACCGACATAAGAACGGTCTATCAGCTGTCTGTTGTGGATATTACTATCTCTTGTAGAACCACTCGAAAGCGTAGCCCCTGAGTCCGTAATTCTTCTCCGACTCTTCTTTGGGTGTATCCGGAGAATCTGGGCCCAGAGCCATGAACGTGACGTTGGGCTGGTAGCCGAACTCGTTCGCCACGTAGTCTACGCGCCGGCTTATGCCATCTCTGCCATTTGCAAAGTAGCCGCCCTTCTTGTCGCCGTTGCGGTATCCCTCTTCGTGGTGACCGTGAAAGCCGACTGTGTAGTTGAAACGGTACAGCAGTTTTAGTACGTCCGCTTCCGTGATGCCGTTCGGCAAGCCTGGACGCTCCACGCCAAGTGGGACCAATCCGCCTACTGGGGTAGGTGCACTAGTCCCCCGAGGAGGAGAGGCACCCCCGAATGGGCTACTAGATACAGTTGTGCCTCCAGAAGGAGAAACACCTCCTAATGGTCTGGCAGGTACATTCGTTCCCCCAGGAGGAGAAGCACCCCCGAATGGACTGGCAGGTAAACTCGTTCCCCCAGGAGGAGAAGCACCTCCTAATGGTCTGGCAGGTACATTCGTTCCCCCAGGAGGAGAAGCACCCCCGAATGGACTGGCAGGTACATTTATTCCTCCAGGAGGAGAAGCACCTCCGAATGGACTGGCAGGTACACTCGTTCCTCCAGGAGGAGAAGCACCTCCGAATGGACTGGCAGGTACATTTGTTCCTCCAGGAGGAGAAGCACCTCCGAATGGACTGGCAGGTACATTTATTCCTCCAGGAGGAGAAGCACCTCCGAATGGACTGGCAGGTACACTCGTTCCTCCAGGAGGAGAAGCACCTCCGAATGGACTGGCAGGTGCACTTGTTCCTCTAGGAGGCGAGGCACCACCAAATGGACTGGCAGGTACACTAGTTCCTCCAGGGGGAGTAGAACCACCGAATGGACTAGCAGGAACATTTGAACCTCCAGGAGGAGAAGCTCCTCCGAATGGACTGGCAGGAGCACGTGTGCCTCCAGGGGGAGAAGCACTTCCGAATGAATTTGCAGGAGTATTTGTACTACCAGGGGGAGAGACACCTCCGAATGGTCTGGCAGGTGCGCTTGTCCCTCCAGGAGGAGAAGCACCACCGAATGGTCTGGCAGGTGCGCTTGTTCCTCCAGGAGGAGATGCACCTCCTATTGGGCTAGCAGGTGTATTGAACCCTCCAGAGGGAGATGCTCCGCCAAATGGTCTAGTAGCTGGGCTTGTTCCTGCTGGGGGAGAAGCTCCTCCGAACGGACTGGCAGGTGCGTTTATCCCTCCAGGAGGAGAAGACCCTCCAAACGAACTAATAGGTGCATTTATTCCTCCAGGAGGAGATGCTCCTCCGACTGGCTGTGGTTTGTGTGTAGTGGGCACTGGCACCTTGCAGGACCCACAGCCATTGTTATACTGTGGCTTGCGGGTTGTGGACGGTGTCACTGCGACACTGAAGACTGGCTGCGCCGGTTGGTTAGGTGTCGGTGATTGCGCAGGTGGTCTGAGAGCTTGTGGCTGCGCTGGTGGTACAGGTGTTGGTGGTTGTGCCGGTGATCTAGGCGTCGGTGGTTGCGTCGCAGGTTTTGATGTCGTCGGCTTCAGTGCGCTGCCCGGAGCTGTAAAATCGAATATAATGTGTATACTAAACCCATCACACTAGATTATGCGGTCTTTGCTGTGCTGACGAATATAAAGCTCTTAAACTATGTACATTTTACTAAATGGGACATCATCTTTCGTTGTTAGCATATTATATTTCCACTTTTATTACCTATCAGATTATATGATTTTGTAAAGTTTCAGCTCATATAATATAAATATTATTCAATTAATCAAATATTACAGCATTTCCTTCATACGTCTTAATTATGACCCCTTTCTCTAAATGAATTATTAAAATGTACCAATGTTGAAATAATATCAATGTTCTGAAATTCTTAATTTAAGAGTGGAATATGAAATTTCAAATATTTCTTACATTAACGTTTTTATTCACACAAATTCTGGACTTCTGTAAAATAACTCTCAGATTTGAAAGATCTTCAACAAATCTTATATTTGAGTAAATATATTTTACTCCAAAATGTGTAGATCTACACTTAAGAAGTTTGATACTGTAATATTGAGATCAGCATATAGATAGATTTCAGGGCTCTTATTGAAGTGCGTCGCATTAATAAAATACTGATCTTTAGTACTGTAAGTATGTATATAGTGTTAAGTTCTCGTCTGGATTTACCAAACCCAGGACAGCTCTGGATAATATTATTACACATCTGAACTGTATTAGTTTTGAAGTATCCTATTAATTACATAGCCTACAAGTTTCATTATTATACCTTATTACACGTTAGTGACATTACAGATAAGTTAGGAAAATACGTTAAAGTCCTGACATTTCCAGCCTTGCTTTACCACGGCGAAATCTACGTTCCAGTACAAAGTAATGTAATAAAATCTAAGCAACTGAGGTGCAATTCTTACACAGAATAGCATTCTATTCAAAACTGGATTAAATAAGAAAGAAGACATAAGAAATTAATTATACATAAATTAAATAAACGGAGTAGGCTACATGCAAAATACAGGATTTCCGAGAATGAATAGTGGGGTTTTACGAGTTTGTGAAGCATGTATTATGTTTAATAGATTGGAGGTGCTTGTAATAAATTCAGTACTCAAACGTTACCAGTACCAGTACGACAAGCGAAATTCAGTTTCAGCCCACACTCTGACAAGAACATGTGGCGTAATCCATATGATTACGTTCCGATTCTTCGTTTTAAATGATCAAGATTCTCAATTCTTTCACTGTAGATCTCATTCGTGACATATCCCCAAAGGTAAAAGTCCAATGCAGGATGACCCGAACTTCTAGCGGGCCATGGGATGGGTCCATTTCTGCCAATCCATCGGTCTGGAAATCGATGATTTAACTCTTCTTTGCCAAAAGGGGCTGTGCTCCATCTTGTTGAAAGATGATTTGCAACTCCATTTCCATTTGCTCGATTTGAGGAAATAGGAAATTCTGTAGCATGTCCATGTATGCAATGGAGTTGATGTTTTTTCAACAAAAAAGAATGGGTCAAAAATCTTGTTGTGCATTATGCCGCACCAAACGTTGACCTTAGGAGCATCTCGAATGTGTTCGTGGATTTTCCGAGCCCAAAATTATACAATTGTGCCGATTAACACAACCATTTACATGGAACGTGTCCTCATCGAAGAAGAGGATATTCTCTAGAAATTCTAGTTCATCATCAATTCTTTCTGGCATGATAGCAGCGAATTCAGCCATAAGCAACTTATCCCGTGGTTTTATTACATGCAAGAGTTGAATTTTATAGGGATGTTATTCCAATCTCTTTCGCATGACGTTGTGCACTGTTGACTTAGGAATAACTAACTGTAGACTACGGCGTGGAACGGACTTCTGAGGACTCTGAACACAGGACAGGGGTAGACTACACCGGAGACACAGATAGTCTACAAGTTTTATGCGTAAACACGTCGCTGATGGAATTGCTGTTAAGGTAAACGTCATCAGTTACAATCAACATCTCTTCTTTCCAGATACACTGAAAACCCGGTATATCTTTGTGCTGTGCTGGAACTGCTGGGAGTAGCACTTCGTATGCATTGCAAGTAAATCTGTCGGTTGCTGTAGTAACTATTGTGCTCTATCGTTTGCTACCCATTGCTTATACTCCAGCTCACATTTGTGCTGCATGTCTCTTCGCTCAAATTTACTCACGAATTTTTCCAATTTAACTTGTCGACTGCTGATTGTTGCTCAATCAGAATTACAGCCTGGTTCGTTACAAATGTTTGACACCACTTCGAACGCTCTATCACTTCGCATTCTCGTGTTACACTTCCTCGACTGCAGCGTATCCCGCCAATTCGTGACCCAAATTCCTCCCTCCCGCGTATCGATAGATGATGTTACCCGCTACTATTCTAAGTCACGTTGGATACAATGATTCTTCGTCTGTCGAGTGCCGTTTACTTCATTACAATTTGTCGTGTAATGTAGAAATTGCAGGCCCTACAAGACTGCCTGAAAACGTTTTGATCACAAACACTTTAAACAGATTATAGAAATCTTAGCAATGCTCAAAACAAAAGAGGAATTACGAGCACTACATTGTAATTGCATTACTAAACACTGTGGCAGTCACTCTGGCAATACCATTAGAGGGTGTGATATTTATTAAAGTTAAAAAACCATCAGATCTTCTGGCGCATCCAGTATATACTATACATAATATGTAATATTATATTATATGTAAATATTTGCGTGTGTATGTATGTGTCAAATTGTAGATTATCGCAAGAACTGGATAGCAGCAGATCACTTTAAAGTAAGCGAGATCAGGACAGCAAGATATGTGAAGGCAGAACATACAAAAGTCTAGAATAGTATGAATTAAAAAGAGGAGAAGAAGAAAACGAGTAAGAAGAGAACTCGAAATAGTACATTACGATACAAGGTTGGAAAGAGCTTTTTACAAAATCGAGGAAAAGTTTGTAATGCACTTTACAAACTTGTATATTACAGTATTTTTTGCACGATAGTATATTTTGAAAATAATATTTTTAAAAATATTAATATAGGCCTACAGTACCTATGCACGTTAGACTATGAACAGTTGACTGCTTCTCAGCAAGAAGATTGTCATAGGTGTCGGTAGATGGCAGAAGTAGTTTTAATTACAACCCTAGAGCAGTTATTTGTAATATTTCAACATTGTACAACAGTCATCGGCAGAATTTTAATCACGATGACATCAGGCAATGTAATCAGCAATACACATGACGTCGCATGGTTGTGGATAGGTGGAGGGCCCGCTCAGACATCAGTGGCGTGCAGCCATCACAAACTACATATTTACTGTACCGTAACTTTCAAGGTGCCACAGAATTCTAAGTTTATGTCGTAAGCAGCCAATCTCAAGATAGCGAATAAACTTTCATCTTTCAGCCGCGACCTTTGTTATGATTTTGCAAGTTTCAATTTTGAGAAAAAAATATATATATATTCGCAACTGTAAGTGGAACCAAACATAGCCGCTATATTGGCGGCAAGTATAACCTAAGGGAAGCACATTTTTCCATAGACAGAATTTGAAAGAAATTTAAACCACACATGTCTTTGCACCGCGTTTGTAAATATGTATCACTTGTAAATCAGTTACTACTTGCTGCATTCCTGGCTTAACCTTGTTTATGTCTATGGTCAAAGGACTCGCAAAAAGTAAGAAATCATTTGCAATATTTTAAAAATCACCGAATCTCCGTTGTTGAAATTCTCTTTTTAGATTTAGATGAGCGTAATTATTTAAATTTGATTCAGAAATATCAGAAAGAGATTGTAAGCATGGGAAATGATGGAACTGTTTTCCCGCGTATTTGATTTCCATATATATATCATTGTAATGAATGATCGCATCATATCGTACATATCTACTACGTTTTGCTATTGCCCTTCGTACTGCAATTTGGATTTAAAATATTCATAAATACCTGTGATCTTCTGATGCTCTTTATGACATAGGCTACATTATAATGACGTTTAATATTGTGTTGATAAATGCCCTTTAAATCTTTCTGAGAACAATAAACATATACTATTGTTTCCTTAAGCGCAAGAAAAATACGTCTCCTCCCACTCTACTTTAAATACACGTTTCCTATCATTGGACAAAGCCATGTTTAACTAACTGTATGTTAAACCACTAGTAGATACTTGTACAATGTACCTGCAAAGGGTTGGTTGGGAGGGGGGATGTGTATTCCTTGCCTGCCCCTGCAACGTCACATTCAGCGTATTCCGAATCTCACCGGTCCGGTGGCATCAATGACGTCACGTTGCAGCGAAATAAGGAACAAAACTGCTGGAAGAATCGATGACTGTCATGGCGACTGTACAAGTTGTTGTCTGTGCTACGCTAGCAAAATTTGGCGAAATTTTCGTACTCCCATGACGTTCAAAGAAAAGATAGCATAAACAATTTATTTCTTGAACAAGTAGTAATAACTGGTCCGTTGACATGTTCGCTCATAAGCCATTAACATTGTTTTTACGTTGTGCTCATTACAAACAATACAGCAGAACTAAAGCAGAACACACCGCCATGACACAACAGTGCACGATGTCATTCGTCTGCTAATTCCCGCCCTATACAAGAACCAATCAGATTCACTGATGGCGGCTGATGGAGACTGCCAACACCTCTGCAAGTTGATGGCACCGGTGCGACACCGGTAGAGCATCAATGACGTCATCGGGGGAATTCGGAACACCGTGATGCCATCGGATTGCTCACCCGGTGAGATTCGGAATATGCTCTTTGTAACAGGCATCGCCATGACATTTCTGCCGACGGCTGTTGTACAATATTGTACTCATCTAGGTTGACAACTCTGAATTCAGTAAAATCAACTTCCATTAGTGGCGGCCGTTTGTTGTAACGACGATAAAACACACTATAGTGCAAAAATGGAGGTTTCAGTTTCTTCACGGCTACATTTAATTCTATATGAATAATTTCAATTTTACTCTTGAATATACGAGGACTTAATCTATTCTTAAAGACATACAGTATAGTGTAGCATTAAATGTAGTGTAGCTGCATGGGACTATTTGCAGTATCGTAGTATCGTGTACCAGGCAGGATTTCTGAGCCGAGTCTGCGCTGAGGAGTGAGTTCGAATTCCGCTTGGGCTGATTACCTGATTGAGTTTTTCCCGAGATTTTCCCCAATTATCAGGTAATCTCATTACGTATCCGTACCCTCGGGCTCATCTCCTTATTAGTAATAGACAGTGCAATTGATACAGCGTCGTTGTATAACCGATTCAGTAACTTACGGAATCCTACTTTGATGTTTTTCATCTTCAGGATTTTGAAGTCACCGTTTTCATCCGTGGCGTACACCGTCACGTGGTAGATGCCGTCCGCAGTGATGAAACCAAACTCTCCCATGATGATGCCATTCTCATCTGCAAAACATAACGTCACACATCAGCTATGAGCATAAATATACATCTGAACGAGGGATATGTATTATAACTTACCAATATATTGTTTTGATGTTCTATTACTTACAAGGGGAAATATAACTTTGGTGCGCAATAATAAAGAAGAAAAAATCTATGTATATTTTCGGTATATGATTTACAAAAATACAATTTTAGCAATAAAATGTTTTCCTTTCATTCTATGCTAATCGAAATACATTACATCTCCGAAACACTCTCTACTAAGAAATACAATGATAAAATCTTTTCGATCCCGAAAATATAAATGGGAATAAGGTAGGAGATCAAGCTGCCAAAGAAACAACATCCGTATCAAACATAAACACAATTATTATGACTTCACACGATGATAAAATACGACCCCGTATCTAAGGCGTATGAAAAGACTTTTGCTGAAACAATATAAATACTGCACACTACATCTGGACTTTACATCCAAATAGTAAACACCATTACGCAGGATTGAATTATACGGATGTCTTCTCAACGCGTTTCTTAAGGCGATGAGATCAATTGAAGAGTCCACTGCAAGAATGATGGATGTCATTTGGAATACATTTTGCAGGAGAAGCAATTGAAAGTTTGAAATGCATAGTCCTCAAAGCTTAACTGTGATTTTCCGATCATTACTGGACAATGACTATCAGTATTAATGCCATATAACTCTCTACGTACATTCTATATGCCTTAAGCTATGCATTGACAGTCTTGATTCGTTTTCGACAAGAAAGTGACATCCATCATTCTTGCAGTGGACTCTTCAATTCTTACAGCTCGCGCAAGGGAACGATTACCGAAAAACAGTGGTGGCGTTACTGTCTGTTTTGACGTGTGTATGTAGGCACACCGAGGGAGCGATAGGTGCGGGCCGATGGAAGTACTGCCTCTTCCAAGAAGATGAACAAATGGGGACATCGCCTGTGGAAATGAAGATCGTAGCAAGAGAAAAATTCGAAGCGAATTAAACGAGCAACATTATATTTACGAATAAAATAATGATACTTTGAGAGAAGAACGCTCCATCACTACATAATAAAATAAACGCACTTTGAACAAGACACGTATTCACATGCAGTAGAACTGAAACTAAAACCGTAATATAACTATCACAATGAAAGACTGATTCTATCGATGTCGTTTCTCTTCCGACTGTACTCTTGAACATCATTCAAGTTAACTTGTGATCTTTCCTGTCGCCCACTCTTCATTATCGAATTGTTTCGTTCGAATTCCTGTCGTCGGTAATCCCTGCTTGCGAGACCTATACCACTAGAATCAGAATTAATAATACAAAACTGACTCCTCAGTATCTTCTACTCAAAGATCATGTTCCAGATTATAGACCTACTACATACAATGCCAGCCTTATCAACAAGCACATCATAACCGAGTATACTTCTCATTACTACTAGACAAAACACTAGAACCGCTAAATACAGAAGGAAAAAGAGAGAGAGAGAAACGCTAGTTATTGTGCAGAATTAGATAAACTTTTGATGCTATAAACTAAATTTCTTTGAAAAATTATCGTAGTGTGTACCAAAATACTAGATTACTAATTAAAATGAAGTAATGTAATGTATACTTTGACTTTTTGGCTTTGGCTTTACAGGGTCAGTGAAACACCAGGAGAAAAGAAAAAACGCAATTACATACAAATCAGTATTTACAAAATTTTGAAAGAGGTATCAGCTGGACCTATTACATCTAACATTAGAAGATCAGGAGGAATAAAAAAGCAGCACTCTGAAGTACTCACTTCTACACCCATGAAGAAAACGTTTGAGGCTAAAAAACAGAAGAAACTGTCTCAGAAAAAAGAAAAGAAATACGATCCTAAAAGGTCTGCTGCGAAGAGATCTGATGCAAAGAAAAAACTCCCAAAGAAGTTGTTTGAATCTTCATCAGAGGATAATGATCTAGTCATGTGTGATAACAGTGATGATGAACTGAGAGTGGCAGAAAGAAGTGTTCTCTGTGCAATGATTATGGTATCATGCTGCTGAAAGTGGGTACCTGCAGAGTGTAGTGGTTGTGATAGTGCCAAGGGGTATGAATGTGACTCCTGTCTTAACATGACTGATTAAATTCCGTTCAGAGACCTAAGAAAACTTTTAACTATATCTGTAACTGAAAAAATATAAGACTGTGTTTCATGTAACTTCCTTAAGGCGGATTTGTAGCTAACAAAATATTGTATGCAGTTATTTTGTTTTTTTAAATATAATTTCTATCTTTTTTGAAGAAAGACAGATATAAACATAAGATTTTTAATTTACATATTCATTATAACATTGTTTTTGTGTAATTGCATTTATTGGTACACAAATTGTAACGTAGAAAATATTAAATAAATCATATAATAGGTTGTTCCCTCTAAATTCAATTGTAAATTTCATGATCGTTATTACCGTCATATGCTGGGAATGCCGGTCAATGCAGTGGTCTTTAATTAAGGAATTTATATAAAAATTAGCAACTGTTTATAAACTGTAAATAGAGGCAGTTGAAAGTGGATAGTTCAACAGTTCTAATGCCTTCACTAAAATTCAAATTGGATTATTAGTTGTCTGATACAGTCACATTTTGCTTAGGTGACCGCCATTGTCTGCATCTCCCTACCCCAGTTAAATTTTACTATTGCAGATGATATATGAAATGAGGAGGAGATGGAGAGCGTTGGTGAAATGATAGAAGGAAACGGGAATACCCTGAGAAAAACTCTCTGCAACATCTGTTTGTTTACCGCAAATTCCATCACGACTTGGCCAGGGATCGAACCCAGTCCGCCAGGATGGAAGACCAGCGAGCCATAGACGCGGCTGTAATGTGTACTAGAACAGTCGGATATTTATATCAAATTTAAATGTTACAATCTAAAATAAACTGTAGTCGTTATAAGATCATGCAATCAAGAGACTATAAATAAGATAAATCTGTCATGATGGAAGAACATGCCCATCCTAATTGTCAGAAAGCTGTTTCCTTACACCCGTTATGAACAGTGCTGTCCTCAGACGATCTGAGAAGAGCGACACGTACTTTTCTTTTATACAAACGTAGTCATTTGTCGTTCTTTCAAACCATTTCCAAGTACAATTCAAACAGCTGTATGTTCACATCCATTTAAAATTGTACACATATTATATCAACTTTCTTAGTCAGAATAGTCCATAGTACTATCCCCTAAAATATTCAGTATTTCTCCTGTATTACTCCGTATATTGCATGGTGAAAGAGTGGAAAAGCGACAGCTAACAATCCAAGTCACTAAAACTAGTAATATCATTAAGTCCCACCACGAATTCTAGTGAATCGTACAAAGAACAATACCACATGCAATTAGCCATCTAAACCTCAAAAATGAAACTAGTCGAAGAAGTCGAGAAAATACGAGAACTAAGCACAGGTGACATTTATTCAGTATTATTCTTACCACGACCTACGATGTCCTTGCTGCAACTAGAATACTGAAAGTAAGTTTATGGAAATACAGGTCTTCGGAATGTGGTGATGTGGTCTGTCTTTCCTTCTTTCCATATTTATAAGACTGTTTAAGACGATTTTAAGAATTTATAGTCGACCAGAACTGACATTTTATATAAATGAATTAAGGGAAACAAAGATAAAAATAGTTAACTGATGAAAGTTAAAACAGACTCTTAATGAGAAAGCTTGACCTATGTCATTATATTCGACAATAATAACAACAATATCATTAATAATAATAATAATAATAATAATAGCCTATGTACTGTACATGTTACCTTCCTGAAATTTCCCATTATCGGTGGTGAATAATTATGCTGAACAGACGAGTAGTTACGAAATTTTGCACATGGTGGGTGTAGAACAATATTTCATTACAAGCATTCCTATAACAGTAACGGAACAAAGGTGACTAGTAGGTTAACCTTTTTTCTCATGACGATGCTGGTAACCCTCGATGTTGAAGCCAAACTCGTAGGGACGGTCTTCGTCGTCGATCGCGATAACAGTCAGCACGCCAACCGCCAGCACCAGCATCTGCAACACCTGACAGTGGCAAAAATTATAATGAAGTACCTACTGAAAATATAAAAATATTGCTATATTGAATTATCGCGCGGTAGTCTCGCGGTTAAGGCGTAACGCTGCAAGCCGTAAGATCGCGGGTTCGATTCCCGATAGGGTCATGGACTTTCTCCATTGAGCTAATTATTCCGGCCGAACTATGGTTCTGGGGTTTTGAATTGAATTTAATTTCGTGAGGGAGGCATACGATGCAGCATTGTAACCTTTCAAGATCTATTGCGCTAACCCTGAAGCTATGCGCAGTCCCAACACACACGACTGACTACAGTGTAGTCACTACACTAAGATTCGCTGAGTAACCAGGTTTCAGACAAGCAACCCCACTCGATCCTCGGCCAGGTCTCTTCGTGCGATGCTGTGCAATGATAACGGAATGGACAAATTTTAATGGAACGACGTAGATATCTAATATTAGAATCCCGAAAAAAAAACCAACAAGTGTCAGTATGGATATTGTACGAGTAATGTAAAATCCCAGGCCTCATCGGGACTCGAACTCGGACCATCTGTATGACAGACTGAAGATCTGGTCACTCAGCCACCACAGGGGATAGGCACTGGGGTTTACTCAGAAGTCAGCCTCTAACAGAAATGAGTAAGTTACCAGAGGTATTTTCTTGGGGTAGATTAGTGCCGATTGTCTGTAAATCATAACAGTTATTGTTCTAAGAGTATATTAAGTATTATACTACATTATTATTCCACTTTGGGCACTTTCGACCATTGATGTAAGAACACATGCTAGAACTCATGTGTCGCGTGCTCCCCGCCAAGGTGAAATAGCTGTCTAAGATGACGTAAATAAGACAGGTTTCGAACTCCGAATAATGGCTTCTTACAGATGAGAGATTTAGCCTCTTGCCACTATGTGGGATTCCATGGCCTGAAATGGGGATGACTTCTATACAGAATTATTCTCAGGCAACTATTTTGTTTGTTAATACATGAAGTCTTTTCTACTATCCTTTACTCATTTTCATTGGGTATGCAGCAGTTTTGTGAAAAAATTTGAAATATTTAAGTAAAATTAATGATAAATATAGTATTACTCGACCAAGGTGAGTGGAGCCGCGGGCGTAATGTGAACTATCGCGATACGGCTCCGGGCTGCAGGACTCCATTGGCCTTGGTCGAGTAATAGACTACTTTTGGTCCAGCAGCAGGGTTCTTAACTTGTCGTTATTCGTCCCGACTCTACGAGCAGCTCATAGATGTCGCTAGTGCCGAGAAGCGTAGACCACTTAGTTCGTCACAGACTATTCAGAGTGGACCACGGGCGCGAGTCCACTTACACTCAGAGTGAATGGTGATGAAGAATTGTTGGGATATCAAAGGAACTCCGGAGTATTCTGAGAAAATCCTGTTTTGCCCAAACCACGTGCTTGCCCAATAAATTCAGGATAGAGGGAATTTTGACTCCGGGCCCTCTGGTTTATAAGCTCAGCACTCCAACATATGCTGAGCCACCGTGGCGGTCTTAATGATAAATATTTTAGAGATTATTATTATTATTATTATTATTGTTATTATTATTATTATTATCCTATAGGGTTAGGGCGAATTCTGGCGTTACATCAATTTTTTTTAGAAATGTTACGCATTTTCAGTCTACACCAGCTGATCATGCTATGGTTCGCTCAGTAGCTAGTTCCGAACCAGGCAACCCCACTCGCCCCTAGACCAGTCCCTTCCGGGTGTCGCCACCATTCTATGGGGGAATGCTAAGAATAAGAATGGGATGAAGATCGGACGTATTGACTTAAATGCCTAACTTGGGAAAGCGAGAGAATCCCAGGAAAAACTACAACTGCAACCGGGACTCAAACTCGGACCGCCTGCGTCAGTGATGTCAAAGCAAGCGCATTTTTCTGACCTTGACGTCGTGCGCGGGCATCAAGCGCTAGGTATGGAAGGAGGAAGGATTATGTATATGAATAACCAGCCTGATAGATTAAGAAAACAGTGGTGCACAAACTTCAAACGAAACGTGAAATTTTATGTCGTTATTTTTATATGGCTTCTTTCTGTTTGATATTTTATTTATTGTCTGTAAAACAAAAGTACTAACACCAATTGCTTAATATTGCAGTTGTATTTTAAATGTTAATAACATAATAAAGAGTTAAGAAGGAATATTCACATAAATTCCATAGTAGTAAAATTATACTATACTATGTAAATGAAACACATCATTCATGAAGAAAGCGATATTCCAAAGAAAGAGATTGAGTATGACATGGTAAGTTGGAATTGATATGGATGGTATCTTTAGCCTTATAAAAGTAATCAATAAACTAATCAAAACAATCTTATAGTACAAAGCAAAGTTATCTAGGTACTGTATATGTTTTAAGTGTAACTAATATTACATAACAAAACTCTTATCGCATTAAGCTTTAAGGTGATACTGGTGCGTAACTTCCTATCATCAGAATATTAAATTATTTTCTCGGAATCTGCTGAAGCTATAGAGCTGACGTTTTTACAACACATGGGCACATATCTTTTGCTTATGATGTAACAGTAGTTGCTTTGTTAATTCATTTCTTTACAAACTTTTCCATGCGAATAGTTCCAAAAATTTCAATATACTATCTTTAGTATTACATATTTACGATATATTAGATTTACGAAAACATTGTTTCAATACCTGTAAGGCCACTAAACAAACATCTGAAAATTTAATTTTTCTGTAAAAAAGTTGAGAAAATATTCATTTTGAATAAAAAAGTAAACTTGTGAAAAATGAGCATTAAAATTAAAACTTACATTCTTATAATGCACTTATTCTTCTCAGACAAATATAAAAATTATCATGGATACAGTTTTATTAAGTTCTCTTCCCATTATCCATTGAATCAGTGCTGGTCATCCCTGTATATAGCTCGACCAAGCGGCATTTATGCTACCTCTTTCGTCTCTCTCTTTCCTTTCTGTTGTAAAGCGCTCAGGCTCTTCTGAGCTCTAAAGCGCGCGCTTGCCCATATGGCCATCAGTTGACATGACTGGCCTGCGTTACAGGCTGATGGTCTAGACGACGCAACACCGAACTAATTAATGTATTGGAGATAATGCATAGCCTATCCCCTTCGTGGCATAAAGAAGGACTATTCATAGCTTTATACTCGAAGGAAAGTAAGTCATGAAGGTCGGTAATGTGGCCTAATGAGAGAATAATTCATGTAGAGATTCTGGCCTGACATCACTCATTTCATCACCTGTGTAACTCATAGAGTTCTCGACAGTGGATGGATTGCTATGTTATGTGTCTTTAAACTCAGTGTTTTATCTTGAGCATCAGCAGAAATTCTTCAAATGTTCTTTTATTCTTTTCAAAACTCGTTTCGCGTGCTGAGTCAGTCGAAAATCTAACGGATTAAAGCTTTCAGACTTACACTGACATAGCCCTACACAGTTAGATAGAAATATGGAGAGCTTGACATGTGATTAATGGATTTGCTATTTATTCAACTTCGTATTTGTAAATGTAATGAATTGTCATTCATTTAAAACATTGTTACTCGTTTCAAAGGTCATTTGTCCCAATGAGTATTATATTAATGACATTACTCAGCATGGTTCAGCTCATTAATTTACGTTGGGTATAAATTTCCCTCTAGTTTTTTTTTCTAAATATGAAGCATTTATTAACAGCTGACGAGAGTTCTTGTGAGCCTCTCCCATCTTACATGGTAGCTGAGGGCATGTCTTGCAAGAATCACTTCCTTATTATCCTATTAATTTAGAGACGCGCATTGTACAGTATGATGTTTGTTACTGTTACGCTCTCGTACCAAATTACCAATGGAGTGCAAGAATCCTTTGAATTTTAACCAATCAGAGCCATCTGTCACTGCAATGTTGTAGATTTCATATTGCCAGTTTTGTTTAGACGCTTATGATTCTCATATGTTTCAACATACAAATCAGTAGCGTTGTGATTTTTGTGTACTATCATTAAGCAAAATAGTAGGCCTACTCGTATGCAGTGCTGTCATGGAGGTCATACGGAGCCATACATCGTACCTACAAATTTTTTAATTACTCGTATGGGGAAAAGAAAATTTTGTCTGTACGGAGCCATACGGCATATGAGTGCCTTAAGTTTTGTACGCGGAGATCTGTACAGATCTTAGATCATCTCTTGCTGTTCCTAATGAATTTTGTTTTATGTTCATAAACAAAAATTGTCCACTTCTCCAGCACTGGAATCTAGAATTATATAAAATAATGGTTGAAAAGCAAGAAGTGCTGCAAATACACACTCCAAGATTCATCGAGACAAGTGTGCTTCTACGGTGGGGCTACATGGTGTATTCTTTAAATCCAGCTTGTTGTACAATTAAAATGTAAAGCAAAACAATTTCTTTACTTCTTCTTTAATATTAAAAAAATCATTAAATTATAGTCGAAGAGATAGAAAGAGGAGAGTAAAATATATTTCAAGGGAGAAAACAAGGGGTGGGGCGTCTGGCCAAGAGAAAAAATACCATGACAGCACTGCTCGTATGTATGTACGTAAATAGGTAGTAAATATAGATCATACGATTAGATGAGAACACTGTAAACAGAATACGCTGTAGGATGGGATGTGAAAATATATATATAACAAATATTGTCAAATGGCTATTATAGTCCGCGTCATGTCTGTTAGCACGTGTTTTTATGTAGCACTCCTCTTGTGTTGTCATTTGTTCCTCTTGATTAATACCCCTTCGGCGCAGCTCAGTGCTCATGACTATTTAGAAGAACTCTACAGCGAAATATGTAATTAAATATAAATTCATAAAAAAATATTTAATGTTATATACGTAAACCAAATACTTGAATCGTTTATTTTAGAAAGGGTGGAAGTCGCATTTTTGTGGAAATTATGTTTTGTTAAAAGTATAGGCTACTCTATTAGGGTAGCCGCATTAAGTTTAGAAAGGGCACATTCCTAGCTTGACTCCATTTGTTGCTATGGAGGTTAGATAAATACGTGTATTTGAGAATGAGCATGTAACCTGGATATGTGCCCTTTCTTCATTAAACTGACTAATTCGCGCAAAAGGGTTCTCAAATATGTAGTAAATTAATTCATTAATAATAATCCGTGGCCCTACACCCCGTGAAGGGCCCAGACCGACCTGCCGGCTGCTGGTTACACGCCCACATGCCGAAGCAGAGGTGGACGATCATCCAGTCCACACCTGTGGAGTAACGGTCAGCGCGTCTGGCTATGAAACCAGGTGGCCCGGGTTCGAATCCTGTTCGGGGCAAGTTACCTGGTTGAGGTTTTTTCCGGGGTTTTCCCTCAACCCAATACGAGCAAATGCTGGGCAACTTTCGGTGATGGACTCCGGACCCATTTCACCTGCATTATCACCTTCATATCTTTCAGAAGCTAAATAACCTAGACGTTGATACAGCGTCGTAAAATAACCCAATAAAATAGAAATAAAAAAACGATCATTAAACCAGAATGGAGGTATCGTGTGGTCAGCATGATGATCCCCCCAGCCGTTATAGCTGGCTTTCGCAACCGGATTTCGCTACCTATCGTAGCTTCCCAAGTGCATCACGATGCTGGGTGGGCACCGGTCCCATACACTGGCCGAAATTTCATGAGAAAATTTCTTCCCCCATGAGGACTCAAACCAGCGCGCATTCCGTGACGCGAGTCTTAGGCAGGATGCCTTAGATCACGACGCCACGGCGCGGGACTTACAGTATATTCACCTTACGGTTAGAAAAAACCTTACCAGGTAATTATCCCAAGCAGAAATCGAACCCACGCCCGAGCGCAACTCCGGACAGACAGGCAAGCGTCTCAGGTGATGGAGCTACGCCGGTGAAACTTTTATCTTCTTTCATCACATTTTTATATCGGGGGCTATTATTTTAATTTTTTTAATGTTACAATTGGTTCGACCCATCCAGCCCTACGAAAAGAAAATTATGCTTATTTTCTACTGAACATATTTCCGTCTACAGTTAGATTGGTTATATTCACGTTTGCATTTGATTTCGAGATAACTGATAATCATTTGATTCCGACATTTGTCATAAAGTCACTCGACGTTTGATTTATAAATGCCTATTAGAATTTTAGAACATAGAGGCATAATACATCGTCACCATACTCACAACAAAAATATTCTTTTTCGCATTGTTCCTTAAACATACGTTTCTGAACAGACTAGATTTTCAAAGAGAGCCACCGGTGTAGCTCAGTCGGCTAAGGCACTTACCTGCCTATCCGGAGTTGCGCTCGGTCGCGAGTTCGATTCCCGCTTGGGTTGATTACCTGGTTGGGTTTTATCCGAGATTTTCCCAACCGTAAGGCGAATGTCAGGTAACCTACGGTGAATCCTCGGCCTCATCTCGCCAAATACCATCTCACTATCATCAATGTCATCGACGCAAAATAACCTAGTAATTGATAAAAATTCAGGAAGAAACTATATACAGCAAGTAATCCGCTACTGATTGATGCTTGTATACTGGAGTTGTAGGAGAGTTGAATGGAAGAGAAGAAAGTTCACTTCGCTGCCCTTGCGACGTCGAACTGTTCGATTTATTGCAACCACATTCTTGCGGTGGAAGTGTGAACTAAACATTAGCCTCTTACGCAAGGGATTTGGATTCGAGTACCGGTCAAGGCTATGATTTCTTAATTGAAAATGCGTCTAACTAGAGTGATAGTACAAGAGACTAGGAATGATTTTCTTGCTGGTTCGTATGACCCTTCCTGCTAATACCGAATTTAAAAAAATATCCATCATAGACTTCGTTGAGATAATAATCAAATGTGTCGATGGATCAGAAGTCCATTCTACTGTGTTCCATCATAAACTTCTTTGAAAGTTAGTAAGCAGGAGACAAGGAAGAAACAGTAACGCATATGCACGGCATTTTCATCAACAAATTTCCTGTGTAACAAACATCTATGTTCTATTAACATTCCAGAAATATATGGTGTGGGGCCAGAAAAACTGCAATGTAAGTTAATTTTTCAACATCGTATAAAAAAGTGCAGAGTCACATTTCCAAAGTTCACACCAATTAGTGACAGGAAAATCCGAACGAAAATAGGTTTTTTATAGATTTATTTATTAATTCAATAGGAAATGAAATGTGCACTGAATATAAAAAAATTTAAACGTTCTTTTAAACCTATTTCAATTGGAATTGAAATGTATATTGCAGTTAAAACATTTTATGATTGGAACAAAATAATTAAATTGCAAAACAGTTGGTATTTTGAGAAAAAGCTTAAATTAAACAAAAATACAAATAAGCATTGATTATGAATATAAGTATAAAACGTTTTTCAAATTATGCATCTTTGTGATATGAGAGTATTGTTGTATTAGTTTCAGTAGGCCTACAGCTTGTTTGATGGGTACTAGTGACTTAATCACAAATTTCTGTTACTGTTTAGGTAGAGAAGAGAGCATGATTTTAGAATGGCGTGTAGGCTACTAAAGCCCTCTCCGTCTGACTGTTGCGATCTCCGCGTCCTTGTTTCAGTTTAACTGTATCGAGTTATTGCTCTCCAGTCTCTTAATCTAGTGGTTAGCAACGCTGGCTACTTATCAAGAGGCGTAGAATTGGATTCTCGACTCTACCAATAGATTTTTTCGCGTAGTGAGTAGTTGTTTCTTGGTATATTTGGTCTGGGTGTTTGTGTTGCACTTACAATTATGTTAGATTTAGTTAGATTTAAGTGTTACTAGGGGACTGGCGCATTGTACCAAAAATCTATTGAGAATGTCCGAATGACTTACGATGTAAGGAGTCACTGCCCTCTCTACGCACAATCCCGAAATTTTTGCGAATAATTTTATGCCCTAAGGGATCTAGCTATTAGGCAACAAGAAATGTGTGCCAGCACTCAGTGACGCAAGCGGCACGTGACCCGATGGAACTGCTGTTGTGATTTATAGACTTAGCAATAATCGAATGATAAATCAACTGCTTCCAAGCCTTCCAATATTTCTCTTGTAAAAGTGGTCAACATTTTTCATTACGAATGTACAGAATAACCTGCTGGTTTTAGAAGTTATAGTATTTGAAAACGAAGAAGTTATACAGAAAAATTTAGTAACTGGTGCTGCAGTGCTATGTTGAGAATTGAAGTGGAAATATAACTTTCGATGAATATCTGCACCGCATCGCTTTGTCAGGAATCCAGCAGCGGTCTGACTTCGCCTTCGTAAGTCTTAATTTTTTACTTCTGGCTCTGTTTCAAATTAGCAAGAAACGTGGCACCAAATGGGATGACTGTGAGATATCGTATCGGGGTTTTTCAGTTCTGTATTAAATTGCTAGAATAGGCCTATTACTTTGAATTATGATCGATTCCTTCCAAATCCCGTTCTCAGTCAGTCCATCACAGAACTTATGCCAAGTAAACTCTGATGGGCTACCAGCGTGATCTAGCGAAAGTCGTGCTACGAAACCGCTTTCGAACATGAGTTCGAATCCTGGTTGGGATAGTAACTATAGTTGTGTTTTTCTCCTGAGATTTTCCCAACTGTAAGGTAAACATCATATAATCCCATGACGTATCCTCTGACTCATCTCGCAAGCCCTACTCAGAAGGAAAGCATTTCCGGACCCATGTTGATGTACTAACCATTTTATTTTTCTATATACAGGGTGTAAGGGGTATAAGTGCCATTATTTTAACTGATGATTATTCATGTCATAAGGAAGAAAAATTGTCCTCACAATTGTTTTCTAATTGCAATATTTAACAAATTATTAAAGTTTACAATATGCAACATTTGACAACGTTGTTGGATGAGAGGAGGGGGTTTACAGGTAGGCTGCATGGTACAGCTGAAGCGGGGACAGACATACCGGTGCAAAACAGATGCTCTGTTCTAATGCAGGGCCGGACTAGGCCAGCTGTTTACATAAAACACGCAGCAAATACAAACTTTCAATCTCATTAATGAAACATGGTAAATTTCCATTTTATTTATCAACATTGCTCCATCTTTTTTATTGTGCGTCGAAAAATAAACAATAATCGTTTACTGCACAAAATCACAGAACGTTTTTTTTTCTAGTGGAAAATTTTAATCTCTCCCGCATCCGTAAAGTAGTAACATTTTAAAGAAAATTAAAGTTTGCAGTTTGTCATATTTGAGGACATAACACTTGACGAAAAATCACTACTTACATATAAGCCATTCATAATTGGTTGTCTAAGTTCAGTTTATTTTCATATCAATACGAACTCGTTTAATTACATTTGAAAATTTTACATACCGATTTATTTATTTTTAATTTGTGTTTTATACATGGCACCTTCCCTTCAAAATTAAAACATGCTGTTATTCTTCCAATTTATAAATCGGGCGAAAAAAAATGACATGAATAACTATAGGCCTATTTCTTTACTGTCTAGTATTTCTAAAATTCTAGAAAAATGCATAAAAGTACGTATAATTAACTTCTTAGAAAAACAATAATATATTGCACACGAATCAATTTGGCTTTCTTAATAATCATAGTACTGACGATGCTATCTTTAACATAACCAGAAGTATTATCAATAATTTGGACTGTAAAAATAAATGTTTAGGTGTTTTTATTGACATCAGAAAAGCCTTTGTTACTGTGAATCACCTTTTATTATTAGAAAAATTAAATAAGATAGGAATTAATGGAATTGTTTTGAAATGGTTTGCTTCTTACCTTGGTAACAGAATACATGTAACCAAAATTGATAATAAATTTAGTAGCACTGGAAATATTAATATCGATGTCCCACAGAGGACTGTCCTCGGTCCAATTTTTTTTAAATATATTAATGATTTATTGGCAATTAATTTAAAGAAATTCAATGCTGAGATATTTTTCGTATGCGGATGACAAGGTTGTTATTTTTGCAGGTAAAACTTGGGATGATACCTACTTTAATGCAAACAATGGCATCACATTGATTAAAACTTGGTTTGATTACAACATACTTGTCTTAAATCATTCTAAAACCACGGTTGTACCATTTTCGTTAACATCTGTTGGCATAAAATCTTCTGATTCGCTCTTGTGTTTAAAAATTCATACATCCAATTGTTCTTCTAATAGTTGTAACTGTCCTATTCTAAATGAATCTCCTCAAGTTAAATATCTCGGAATAATAATCGATCAACATTTATGTTGGAATAAACTTGTTCTTTTTCTGTGCAATAGATTAAGAAAAATTATTCACTATTTTGTCATCATACGAATTACTTGACTGTCCATACTTTACGACTGATTTACCTGGCATTAGTACAAGCATTACAATACGACATTATAGGATGGGGTAGTGCTTATAGTACCTCCCTCTTGCCAATAATTCTGCTACAGAAAAGAATAATTGAGCCGTGCCCGACATCGTAGCTGTTCACCTAGTACGTCACTTCGTCCGACAGAGTGCTCTCAGACGTCATATTATAGATAGCGCTATGAATCCTTTCATTTTCTTATCCAAATTATCCTATGGGCCGGTTGATTACGTCAGACGAGGAGAGAGGGAAAGCGAGTTTACTTGGTTACGTGCAGTCATATGTTACTTCACTCAGGAGCCGGAGGCCGTAGGGATAACAACACTCAGGAGGTGGACGCCGTAGCGATAACATCACTCAGGAGTCGGAGCCCGTATCGACAGTTTCATTTAGGCAATCGACGTGCACTTGGGAAAAGGATCTCGAACTGTATTCTACTTTGGTAACTTAAGTTCATCCTGGTAGATTGTTCGAGAATAGTGTGTGTCATTATATTTTACTTGAGTATTTACGGACTATATGGAACCTTGTTTGATATGAATATATTTTGGGATTTAGCGCGGCATTAAGTTGTATCAGATGCGTAATCACTGGAGTAGGCAAATTTGGATTGTGATATTCTCATTTTTGGTTGTATGTGTATGAGATATTGAGGTTGGATCGTGTATGGAAATCACTCGCTGATGATACGTCTTGGGTTAAGTAATTGCGATTACGTGAAGTCATGTATTGTGATATAGCAGGTTGTATTGTATTAGGGGATTACGTGATGAAGCATAATTTGATATGTGAGGTTTGATGTTAGGGGATTACGTGAGGAAATATTATTTGATGTGTGAGGTTTTGATGTTCCAAGACGGTTTGGGTGATAGCGTAGTGATTACGATCTTTTGGGTTACACCGTATTTGACGCTGTAATGAACTAGAATAATATGGGCCTCATTTACCTATTCTAGTATTTCCTACTCCATTTTATTATTATTGGTTTCCACGCCGGTATTCAGGAATCGAGTGCATTGACTTTCCGTTGCTATTCAAATGATCATTGGTATTTGAAATTATTGTCGGTTACTTATCATATATCGTATCTCTCTCTCTCTCTCTCTCTCTCTCTTGGGCATTGTTTTATTGTAAAGTACAGAGATTGTTGTTAGTGCTATTTCCACGGTTTATGTGAGATGTATGTGCAATTGGTAATTTATATAGTGATCAGTCATGTGACGGTTCGTACTGGGTAAATCCTTTGTGTTATACTGAGTTTATGTGTACGTTGAGTTTGGTTAATCAGATGTTATGTTATCTATAATTGAATGGGCCATGTGTTATGAGTTAATGTACTGACTGGGCGTCCATGTTGAGCTTTATATGTAGTTGGATATACATATATATCTATTGAGAGAATGTTTCAATGACTAAATGATTAATGGGTCAGTAATTGATTATTGAGAG